>NC_088863.1:41761233-42021868 GCF_032884065.1 Artemia franciscana | reverse complement strand
AGAGTGATGAAATGGATTACTTTTGGAGTTAGAGACATATAAAGTGGAAATTTATCAAGATTCAGTCAGACACAGACACTATCAAGACACTATCATATCAAGAATTTATCAATATTTAGTCAGGCACAGACATCATTACCAGCTCACAAGTGGTATACTAGAGTCTAAATTAGGTAAATTTGGTTTTACTAAAGTCTGAGAGAGATGAGTCGGATTCTTTTTAGAGTTAGGGACGTATGGAGTGGGAATTTATCAAGATTCAATCAAACAAAGAAACTACTACCAGCTCACAAGTGGTATACTAGGGTCTGAAATAGGTGAATTAGGTTTTTGCCAATGTCTGAGAGATATAAATAGGATTCTTTTCAGAGTTAGAGACATTTAAAGTTGAAATTTCTCAAAATTCATTAAGACTCAGGCGCTACTACCAGCTCACAAATGGTGTACTAGAGTATGAAATTGGTGAAATTGATTTTTACCAAAATATGAGAGAGATATATCGAATTCTTTTTAGAGTTAGAGACATATGATGAGGGAACTTATCACGATTCAGTCAGACAAAGACTCTACAACAAGCTCACAAGTGGTATATTACAGTCTGAAATAGGTGAATGAGGTTTTTACCCAAGTCTGAGAGGGATGAATCGGATTCTTTTTAGAGTTAAAGACATTTAAAAAGAGAATTTATCAATATCCAGTCAGACACTACTACCAGCTCACAAGGAATATACTAGAGTCTGAAATAGATGATTCAGGTTTTTAACGAAGTCTGAGAGAGATGAATCGGATTCTTTTTAGACTTAGAGACATGTAAAGTGGGACTCACAAGTTGTATACTAGAGTGTGAAATAGGTGAATTAGGTTTTTATCAAAGTCTGAGATGACGAATCGGATCCTTTTTAGAGTTAGAGACATATGAAGTAGGAATTTATCAAGATTCACTCAATCACAGACACCACTACCAGCTCACAAGTGGTATACTAGACTCTAAATTAGTTAAATAAGGTTTTTACCAAAGTCTGAGAGAGATGAGTCGGATTGTTTTTAGAGTTAGAGACATATAAAGTGGGGATTTATCAAGATTCACCTAGACAAATACACTACTACCAGTTCACAAGTTGTATGATAGAGTCTGAAATACGTGAATTAGGTTTTTTTTTACCAAATCTTGAATCGGATTCTTTTTGGACTTAGAGACTTCTGAGTTGGAATTTATTAAGAATCAGTAAGACACAGACACTACTACCAGCTCACAAGTGGTATACTAGAGTCTGAAATACATGAATAAGGTTTTTACGGAAGTCTTAGAGATATGAATCGGATTCCTTTTAGATTTAGAGACATATGAAGTGGGAATTTATCAAGATTTAGTCAGGCACAGACACTACCATCAGCTCACAAGTTTTATACTAGATTCTGAAATAGGTAAATTAGGTTTTTAACAAAGTATGAGATATATGAATCGGATTCCTTTTTGTCTTGGAGACATATAAAGTGGGGAATTTGCCAAGATCCAGTGAGACACAGACACTACTACCAGCTCACAAGTGGTATACTGGAACCTGAAGTATGTGAATTAGGTTTTTACCAAAGTCTGAGACGGATGAATCGGATTCTTTTTTTGGAGCTAGAGACATATGATGTGAGAATTTATCAAGATTCATTCAGACTCAGACATTACTACCAGCTCACAAGTAATATACTAGAGCCTGAAATACGTGAATAAGGTTTTTAAGAAAGTCTTAGAGCGATGAATCGGATTCCTTTTAGGTTTAGAGACATATGAAGCGAGAATTTATCAAGATTCAGTCAGACCCAGACACTACTACCATCTTACGACTGCTACTCTAGAGTCTGAAATAGGCGAATTAAGTTTCTACTAAAATCTGAGAGAAATGATTCGGATTCCTTTTAGAGTTAGAGGCATATGAAGTGCGAATCTATCAAGACTCAGTGAGACACAGGCACTACTTCACAAATGGTATATTAGAGCCTGAAATAGGTGAATTAGTTTTTATCAAAGTCGAGAGTGACGAATCAGATACCTTTTAGAGCTAGAGACATACAAAGCGAGAATTTATCAAGATTCAGTTAACCACAGACATTACTACCAGCTCACAAGTGATGTACTAGAGTCTGAAATAGAGGAATCGGGTTTTTACCGAAGTCTGAGAGAGAGGAATCGGATTCTTTTTAGAGTTACAGACATAAAAAGTGAGAATTTATCAAGATTCAGTCAGACAGAGACACTAGCTCATAAGTTGTAGCGACATATAAAGTGGGAATTTATCAAGATTCAGTCAGACCCAGACACTACTACCAGCTTAAAAGTGCTATTCTAGAATCTGAAATGGATGAGTATAGCTTTTAAGTCCAAGAAAAATGAATCAGGTTCATTTTAGAGTTAAGATATACGAAGTGGAAATTTATCAAGATTCAGTCAGTCACAGACACTAATACCAATTCACAAGTGGTATACTAGAGTCTGAAACAGGTGAATTAGGTATTTACGAAAGTCTGAGCGAGATGAATTGATTTTAGAGTTAGAAATATCCGAAGTTTAGCAACAAAATTATGGAAACTATAACAGAGAATTATGGAAAGCAGGGCGCCCAAAACGCATTATACTAAATACCTAACCTAGCCAACTCTATATATTAATATATAATTAAGATATACCTCCATAGTAGTTTATGTCACTAAGACTAAGGTAATTATCTCCTAATGCAGATAAAGAAACATTAAGAGCAGAAGTAGTAATAGAAGTAGCCCCAAAAGTTTCAACTTAATACCCCCTGCCGTTTTCAATATATTGCTGAGGTGTCTTACTGGAAATACAATGGCTTTTTGATCCAGTTTAAAGTAGCATTAAGTTTTAAAGCACAATGGGCCAACCGAAAAATTGTGGGGGTTGACATGCCCAATATCTCTAAAGACATAGTTGTTGGACTGTTCTAGAATGCTGAACAAAATGGATGTCTCAAAATTTTGACTGGATGCATTTGGAAAATAAACAGACTTGAGAGAAGGGCAGCTTTCCATCCAATCTCTTTTTAATCTTAATAAGAGGCACCAGAAATTTTAATTTTCAATAAAACTAGCTCTTTTAAAAGTTTCAATGATATTTAGAGCTGTTATGGAGTGGTGCCGCCTATGATATTGCTCATATGTCCTTTTGAACACCTGCATCCATACAGTTTTTTTGTTTAATTGGAACTCCTCCTAAAAGTTCCCTAAAATTTCCCTTTTATACCCTTAGCATCATTAGTTAAAGTTGTAGTAGTAGTATTAAAAGTATACACATAGTACCTTCTGGCTAGGTCAAAATTTACCCACAACTTACCATTAAAGGTTTAACTTAATAATATAAGTTGTTCTTCAGATATTGCTTTGTCACCTTTTTGAAAGACCACATACTCATAGTTTATTTTGGTTTACTTCAACATCCGCCTAAATATTCACTAAAGGTTTCACCTTAATACCCCTAGCACGTGCAGTAGCAGTAGTTGTAGCAGAATTAGTAGCAGTATATTCATAGCACCTTTGGTTTCTTCAACATCCCCTTCAACACACGCTGAAAGTTTCAGCTTAATACCATCAACCGTTCCTGAAGCATGCCTGATGCGTCTGGTTAACAACCTGTGTGGGCATAGTGTGTTTCGAATTAGTTCCATACAGTTCCTTTATATCCCAAGATTTTCACCTTAATATCCTTAGTTTTAGTATCAGTATTAGCAGTAAGAGCAGTAGAATTAATTGTAGTAGCCTAAGCTTTAGCGACAGGAGTAGTAGTAACAGTAGTAATACTAACAACAGTAATAGTAGTATGAGTAGAAACAGTAGAATTAGTGTGCAAATAATTTCTCGCGTTTAGTTCTACGTCCCTCACAACAAGGCCTGTTAGTTTCAGCTTCACACACCAAACTGTTCCTAAGATATTGCTGTTACACCCTTTTGGCAGCTTGCATACAGGCGGCTTGTTGTGATTCAGTTTTCCTGGCCTTCAGTTCACTTCGCCTTTTACCCTTAGTTTTAATAGAGGTAGTAATAGTAGTAGCAGTAGAATTAGTAGTAGTAGCCTAAGCCTTAGTGGTAGCAGTAGTGATAGAAGTAGTAATAATAGTAACAGTAACATCAATGTAAGTTTCAACTTCGTACACTAAAATGTTCCTAAGATATTGATACTACACCCTTTTGACAACCCGCGTACAGACAGCTTGTATTGATAAAGTTCACCTTCCCCCCTCAAAAGTCATTGAAAATTTCACCTTCATACCCTTAGGCATAGTCGTAATAGTAGTCACAGTAGTTTATATTGATATTACTAGTAGTAGTATTGAATAGCGGTAGTATTACTAGCAGCAGTAGTATTAACATATTACCTTTTGGTCAGTAGAGCATCCCTCTCATCAAGTCCTGGAAGTTTCGGCTTAATAAAACTAGCCATTGCTATGACATTGATGATATGTCCTTCTGATAATCACTATGTTTTTATACTTCTTGCAAATTTCGTATCAATGCTCTTAGCCTTACAAGTGGTTGCAATACAAGTAGTTGCAGTAGATATAGTAAATGTAGCAGTAACAGTCGCAATAGAAGTAGTGTCCGCATATTGCCTTTTGGTGAGGTGATCTTCCCCTTTAAGCATTCTCTAAAAGTGCCAACTTAATACCCAAATCAATTTTTGAGATATGCTATTTTGACAATGTGCATGCACATACCGTCTTTTGATTTAGTTCAAATTTCCTTTCAATACTGAAAATTGAGTAGTGTGTTAGCAATAGTTGTAGTAGTATTGGTAGCTTGCAGATATTGCCTTTTTGATCATCTCCCTTATCATTTCCTAAATTTTCCAAATTAAAATAACCAGTTATTCCTGCATTATACTCTTTTGATAATCCGTATAAACATAACGGTTTTGTTTTAGTTCAACACTCCCGTCCACATTCTCTGAAAGGCTCACCTGAGTGGCCTTTACCTTTCTCCTTTATACTATTTCCCCTATAAATTTTATACCTTTCTCAATATACTATGTGTAACCAATGAACGAATTGCCTAACTTACAGCCCTTGTCCTGAAGACTGTGGGGATGTTGACATCCCCAATACTAGACCTTTCAACAATGCTGAACAAAATAACTCTCTTAAAATTTCGGTCGGACGTGTTTTGCTGAATGATATGGTTACGGGGTGGGGATGATTGCTCTCCATTTAATTTGACTCTTAAAAAGAGCACTGGAATTTCCGACTTCAAATCAAATGAGCTCCATCCGATCCAAAGTTTGTGATCACCTGTTCCATAAAAGCCTTAAATGCCCCAGGGCATAACTTACAACCCTTGCCCATTGGCTCTGGGAGCTTGTGTCCACCCTAAAGGCATTGTTATATGATTTTCGACTATTGGTAACAAAATGGCTATCTCACAATTTCAATTGAATACATTTTAGGAAACGAGGATATCAGGTATGGGATAGGGGCTAGTTGATGTCCATCATGTTTCACTCTAAAAAAGGACCTAGAACTATACATTTACAATCAAATAAGCCTCTTCTAAAGTTCACAACCGCTCCTTCGTAAAAACTGATACGTCCCTGGGGGATAACTTGCAACCCTTATCCCCCAGACCGGGATAATTTTCAACCCCAAAGGCCTTGTTATATAATCTTTGGACTATTTTTGGATATGTGGATACCTCAAAATTACTATTGGATGCATTTGGGCAAAATACAACGTGGGGGGTGACTGCTCCCGATCACTGCGACTCTTAAAAATTACACTAGAAATATGATTTCCAATCCAATGAACCCCCTCCAAAGTTTATACGACCACCTTTTCCATAAAAATCTTATATACCCTCAGGGTATAACTTACAACCCTTATGCTGAGGGCTGTGGGGGTTTTGCCATCCTCGAAGACATAATTTCCAAATCTTTCAACTAACGTGAACAAAATAGCATCTAATCAAAATTTTGATTCGATGTGTTTTGGGAATTGATGGGCATCGGGGGAGCTTGTTATCCTCTAATCACTTTTGACTTTTAAAAAGAGCACTAGCCCTTTCAATTTTCAACTGAATGAACCTTTTTCAAAGTTTCTATGACAATAAATGGTCGTCTCAAAATTTCTATCAGATGCATTTTGGGAAAATAAAAGGTGTGTGTGTGTGGTGGGGGGGGGGGGTTATCCGCCCTCCGATCACTTTGAATCTTA
Source organism: Artemia franciscana (assembly GCF_032884065.1). Lineage (NCBI taxonomy): Eukaryota > Metazoa > Arthropoda > Branchiopoda > Anostraca > Artemiidae > Artemia > Artemia franciscana. The sequence continues at coordinate 42,015,659 of NC_088863.1, read as the reverse complement.
AGAGGGGCACTAGAATTTTGATTACCAATCCAATGAGCCCCCTCTGAAGTCTATAAGACCACCCTTTCTATAAAAACCTTATATGCCCCCACCGTGCATATTTTATGACCTTTGCCCTGAGGGCTGTGGAGGAGTCGCCATCCTCAAAACCATACTTTCCGGACATTTTAACTACGTTGAACAAATACAAATTTTGATTTTTGATAAATCAAAATCTGCGTCTAATCAAAATCAAATTTTTATAAGATGTGTTTTGGGTATTGATAGGCGCTGGAGGGGAGGCTTGTTGTCCTCTAATCACTTTCAATTATTAAAAAGGGCACTGTTCCTTTCAATTTCTAGTCGAATGAGCCTTTTTTCGAAGTTTCTACGACAACAAATGGCCATCTCAAAATTTCTATCAGGTGCATTTTTGGAAAATACAAGGTATGCGGGGGGGGGGATATCCACCCACCGATCACTTTGAATCTTAAAAAAGGCACTAGAACTTTTGATTACCATTACTCAATAAACATTTAATTCCACTAAAATTCGAACTCTGCAACTGCGCTGAACAAGATGGCTATCGCAAAGCATTGACTGGATGTGTTTGGGGTAATGGTGGGCGTGGAAGGGGGGCTCTTTGCCCTCCAATCACTTACAACTATTAAAAAGGGCACTAGCCCTTTGAATTTCCAATCGAATGAGCACTTTCCGAAGGTTCTATGACAACTCCTTCGATACGAAGGGCCCTGGTCTAAAAAAATAATAATAATACATTTTGCCCAGATCGCTCTTTACTTAGGCAGCGTTACTGCACTGCCTATGATAAGAACCCATGTCACTATTTTGGTAATATTTAAATTCAACGAAAGTGTTGAACCTCAAGAAAACAATCGAACCCACCGCTGTAGGTTGGAGACCAGCTATTGAAACTAATGAGACAACTCCTTATTGAAACTAATTATAGAGCTTAGGCCGCATTACAACTGGGCAACTTGAAGTCTTCGTTGCGCCAGCTGAATGGAGACGTTGTGCAAGCCTGGCCACACAAGACTCGACATCCCCCACGAACAATCCCATTTCTGTTACTTCCGACTCATTAGATGTTAATGTCTGGAAATATTATGGTGCGATGGTAGAAACCCGTAACAAATGACACGGCAAGGAAGAAAGTTTGCAGACGGAACTTTTGCAATACATTTGCAGAAGTAGCCTATACCAGACGCCTCACTGTACTAAAACTGTTCTCAACAAAATCAATAAGCAACAGCTACACTGATTCTCGTATGTTAAGTGAATGGAGACGATGGAGACGAGTCGCCTTCCGAAAATTTTCTTTGAAGAGTCTCTTCATGGCCTTTGTCCATGAGGCAGGCCACGAAAACAAAAAGGCTTATGAGGATGACCTAAGGAAGTAAGTAAGCAAGTGTTCTGCTGAGAAACTTATTGAAATAATCTGAATCTTACTAGAATATTATTGCTTGGGCTCACCTCTAGAGGAGAAAGGGGTGAGATCGGGTTAGAATAGGAGTAATCGGTAAAAATGTCCACAGAATTTCCAAGAAAACAGAACGCTCGTTAATTGTAACTGAAAGACAACTCGATTTAACGTAATTAAGGACAGGGTAAGGAGTATTTAGGGTTTTTTGTCAAATTATTAAAGTATTTTATTAATATATTACCATCGGTCTATATATGCGTTTTTTTAGTATGTATGGTGTTAGGGCGGTTATATGAGTTGAGTTATAAGAGCTTCCAGGGACGAATACACAAAAATAAGGTTTGAGTGGGTTGTAACTACTTCAGCTAATCTCAAGTTACTAATAAAGTATTCTCTCATTTGTAGATATGGTATATCTCGAACTTTAAAGGCACGCGCACCTCCCATAGACATCAACAACGACCCTGCATTCAAGAAAAGCAGTAAAGCTTTTAGTCACATCTCAAAAAACCTGCGCCTTCAAGGCTTTGATAAAAGTGGATCTCAGAACACTGCTCATTGTGTCATTCCTCAAGATGACCTCAGATTACTCTACGCCTATTGGTCAGACTTTACTGACCTGAACAAAGCTGTGCAGAAAGTATGGTTTGAGCTGGATTTTTTTGGGATCTGCGGTGGCAAAGAAGATGCGAAGAATTTGAAGAAAGGAGATATTTCTGTTCAATTTGACAAAGAAAAAGATAGACGATTCTTACACCGATCTACTCGTCACTCAAATCTACGATTGTATGAACAACCAGGACGTAATTGTTGTCCTGTGAAGTCGTTTGAGCAATACAATATGAGCTTATGTCAGGAAACAGCCTTATTTTTCACCGTTCCAATGACTACCATACCTCTAGCTAATGGCATTTCTGCTATAATGAAGAAGATTTCGACAGCGGCAAAACTTTCAAAAAAATATCCAAACGGCAGTGTTAAATATACTGCTTCTAAACTCTGTGAAGCTTTATACTCAGAAGGGCCTATAGGAAGTAATATAACACTTCAGGTAAGTCAGAAAATATACTATCAGTAGCAAATATGAATCAATCAACCTTACTTCGTAAGCAACCAGTAGCTTTTTTGTAGGGAGGATTAATCTAAAAAAAAAACTTTGCCATAAAAGTTTTTCAAAGAAAATTTAAGAGCTACATTTACCGAAGATGAGCAGAAATACATTCAAATAAATTTGTAAGCGTAAAACTTCCATAAATTACTATCAATAAATTAATGAAACCGAAAGGAACAGAAATTACTATAGCCTAAGCAACCAAGTTAAACTCAAAATAAGGAGAAACTACCAAAAAGCGGAGCAGGGCTGAAGCCCCCTGTTCCTTCTAAAGACTAGAATATAGTTTGCACTTTGTTAAAAACAATTTTTCCTTCCTATGATTTGTTTTCATTTCTCATAACATGAAAAAAAGCTAAAAAACAAGCAAAAACACCAAAATTTTGATATTGTATGTAAACAATGGGTGAACTGCATAACTAGGGCTCTGAGGGCCAAGAGGCATATATATTGAAATTTTCAACTATTTTGAATAGAACGGCTAAATCAAAATTTTTATCGGACGTCTTTGGGGAAATAAGGGGCGTGAGGAGCTGTTTGATCTCCAATCACTTTTGGTTCTTGAAGGGGCAGTATAACTTTTAGTTTTCAATTGAATGAGTTTCCTCCGAAGCTTTTACGACAACTTCTTCCAAATGAAGCGCCCTGGTAAGAAAAATAATAATAATAATAATGATGTATAGATCCCACTTCGCTCTTTTCTTAGGCGGCACTATTGCGTTGCCTAATCCAAAGGAAGAGAAAAAACTCCTGCCATACAATTAAAATATGCTTATATGCCCCGTATGGAAAGGAAGAGGGATGAACAGAGAGTTTGAGCCTCTTCTCCTTTGAAATCCAAGAATATGGTTAGATATTGTCAAGACAAAATGAATTTTATTGTTTAAATTTCCAGCTTCTGTCCCCTTCAGTTAGGAAAGAATTTTCACGCTTATTTACCCCTTCCCTAATAACCCTTTGAGAATCCATGGATCAGGTTGCAATTGAGTCCGCAATGCCAAGAAAAAAATCAACGCAAAACACAATCTTGTAACTACCAAGAGAATAGTCAACCTCAAACCAGACAAGAGTTTTTGACAGAGTGTAAAAGAAGCACAGCACCATCTATAAGAAAATTTTAACTGAATAATAACCATTACTATAAAAATAAACTAATAGAGGTGAGATTTTCCATTTGTATCGGTAAACTAAAGCGGTTTTGATTTTGTGGCTTTCTTAGGGTTAGAAAATTTGCAGCAACGACTAAAAATATTTTTCGTTTCTTGCATTTCTGAATTCTATTGTTCCATTCTATACAGAATTCGGACGAAACAAATATTCATAATGATTTCAGAAAACAGAACAATTTAAAATCTATTAAACTGATGTGTTCAATCTGCATAAAAATAGTCCAACATGTATATAGACATTTTAATTGTATTTATTTTACCATTCTAAAAATTACTTTCGCACTAAAAACTAGCTCTTAGAAATACGATTTCGTCTGAATCGTCTTATTGTTTATCGTTTAAATCGTCGATTGTAAAAAACCTTAAAAAGTTTGTCATTTGTTTGGTCATTGATTTTATTTTTTTGTAATACCAGGTAGGTAATAATAGATCGTTACTACAGAACAAGACAAGGGATCTTTTTCAAACATCTGAGTGCCAAAGAAAGGTGTAGGAGTCTACCCCCTCCCCTCCTTTTCGCGCCTATGACGAAGGTTATATCCGATTAGCTACATACAAAACCACAAATGTGGAACTTGCAAAATACGAAAAATCCGAAAAAAATTTTCAACCGCTGTTTAGTTTTTGTTTGGCTCAAATGAATTCCTACTGAGGTTTATTGCTCATTCCTTCAGTCCAGCAGGCTTAATCGACTCCTTCGGTCTGATCTAAAATCTTATTTAAATATAGCAGGTATTTATTAGTTTTTTTTTCAGTAGTGTCTGCTTTAAAACTTGCATAAATAGCTGGAAATTCAACTTTCTGACATCAAAGTCGCTTTTATTAAAAAGTCTTCCTAGCATAAACAACTTTTAGAAAACTTCCAACCAAAGAGTGAGGGTAACTTTAAAGCTATGTATAACTTATGTGAGTTACCCATACTCTTTACCCCCAACAAGATACATTTTTCAGGTTGTGCACTTTCCTATTAAATTCATGTCGCGTAACAAATGCTGTTTGTATTACCAAGGCTGACATATATGATCTTGGTCAAGCTTAAATGTTGCATCTAACACTTCTGTTCTTCTGAGGCGATGGCAAAAATGTTAGCTAAGCTGTTCTGAAAAAGGAGGATCAGCAGGACAATGTGGATAAGGAGGATCCAAGTGTGATCCAACATACTTTGCCTGGCGGATTTTCTCGTCGAGAACAGCTTAGCAAATTGATTTGGCCAAATATCTCAGAAGTGTGAAAATTTCGGACAAGACCTTTAGGCGTAACAGAGACGATATATGACTGCAATCTTTCTTTCTTTCTTTTGATTATATATATATATATATATATATATATATATATATATATATATATATATATATATATATATATATATATATACATATATATATATATATATATATATATATATATATATATATATATATATATATATATATATATATATATATATATATATATATATATATATATATATATTTATTTTAATTTACAAATGATCTAAATGATTCTTCGAGTAAAAAAAAAACAAAAAAACAAATGAATTTCATCAAGGACAAAAATAACATAGGTGAAATAACAGTCCTAACACAGATGGGATGAACACAGTTTTAAGCTTTTTTAACATCAAAGAATTCCAAAAGTATTTAATTTCAAATAATTTTTGTTCCTTTGAAAGATCGAATTTTTCATCAAATGTAGCCCTCAAAACCGTTAAGATCTTATAGATGTCTCTGATGAGTGAACAACCACCAAGTTTGGCAAGCTGGCAATTTTGAAGCCATGGAGAAAATGAAGACACTGATTTCGAATCATCTAAAGCAGGGCTTCTTAAACTTTTGTAATTCCCGACCCCATTTATGATTGCGAGTTTCTTAACGACCCCAACAAATATAAAAGAAAAATAAATTAATATTTTTTGATGATATATTTATTAGGTAAGAATATACATATGCATTTAAAAACATATAAATTTAGAATTCGTTTTGAAACATATAAAAATCTAAAATTGAAATTTGCACAAAATGTTATAGAAATGTTTTTATTATAGTTTCAAAAACAAAAGTGGATTCTGACCGTCTTAATTCTCTCGAATATGTCAAAGTAGTTGCGTGGTAAATATTAAATTAAAGTTTACGTTAAAAATTTAATGAGATGGATGTGCCTGTTTTTTATTGCATAACAAATCAAATCTTGGTGTCATGTTTGAAACTGCTGGACGTAAGACCTCTTCAACATTTTTATCGCTGAACGATATTGGGATATAATGTGTGTTAAAGCTGAGAAAATAACTGTTGAATGGCAGAAGTACATTTAACGCCATATCGGGGATTGTGGGAAATTCAGTTCTAGTTCCGATCCAGAATTCAGTCAAGGTTTTTTTTTTGGAAGTGTAGTTTTAAGTTTGAGTCTCACGAAAGCTCAGCAAATTCCTCTTGAGCTTTAAGTGGCAGATGATCAATCTCACTTAAACCAATCCAAAACAGCTTATTTTTATTCAAAACTTTCTATTTTTTGTAAATCAATATTTAAAATAAAATATGTCCGGAACTGTATTTCTAGCGCTTTTAAGTGATCTACAATAGTTTTTGCAATAAAACTTTTACGATGAATTTTCGCAATTACAAAATTGTCGACACCGGAAAACATTTCGAACGATTTTTTTTCGACCCTACTTTTCCAAATGCTGATCTTTTTAATAAAACTTTCAATTTTATCGTTTGAAGTAAATATATTGCAATTTTTTCCTTGAAGAGACAATTTAAGATTGTTTAACTTTGCAAAAATATCTGACAAATAACAAAGCTTGGATAGCCACAAGTCATTTTGAAAAAAAGCAGCAAATTCATATTTTTGTTCAGTTAAAAATATTTCGATCTCGTCCTTTAATAACAATAATCTTTTTAAACTTTGACCTCTTGACAACCATCTTACTTCTGCATGTAACAACAAAGTTGTGTAGTTGGAATCCGTATCCTTACACAGATTCGAAAATAAGCAACTGTTAAGGGCATGGCTCTTAAATAAAATTTATGACCTTAACAGCATCCTGAAGCACATCGTTCAATTCTGGTGCTATCAATCAATTAAGAAGCGCCACAGAGAAAGCCTTTAAAAACGCATCAAACGTTTGTTTATATTTATTTTGTTACGTTTATACGAAATGGACACTTTTTAGGGGGGGTTCAAACCCCCCTCCCCTCTCGGATACCGTCTTGGGGATGGATATATTCTGTAAAACTAATATAGAGGTGGCCACACTTATTAAAAATTATATTTTTTACAGAATACGAAGGACTTGTAACTTAATTAAGGTTAAACAATGGCCCAACTAAAGAACCTTGAAGAATTACATGGGTTGGTAAACTAATATATTTGAAGATGAATCAAAGGGAATGCTTATACTATGTAAACGAGGCTCTAAGCAATGAAACACATAGTCTTAGCCAAATATGCGAAAGAGACCCAAAAAAATGCAAAAAAATCTAAAAAAAATTAATGCTAGTCTTACAAAATTTGACTTGAAAGGCATAAACATAATCAAGCAATATTGCAGAAATTGTAATTTTTACAGTGAATTTTCAATCTTTTCCAGGATTATTTTTATACAGTAATGGTCGACCAGAAAATGCAGAATGATGATCTGCTTTTCCCGTCATCTCTTGTTTGCAACAATAGAACATCACTATTAGTCGGAGATAACAATGAAGACCAAATGGAAAATGAATATCCTTATACACACTTGAAGACTGAGCAGGAACTGGAGAATGGCTCAAATCCATCTGAAGGTTAGACAGATTGGCAAAATGTTCTGAAGTAGTATATGTCATAGCTTTATTCATGGGGATAAGTTCAGGCACTCTGAAAAAATACTTTCCTAGCCTGCAACACAGGTACTTGGGTTGTCAAAATTGCTTTTGGATTTTTTTTTCAAAAAAAAAAAAATAATAATGGTAAATTGCAGACCCCTTTTGCGTTAGATTTTTAATTTATTTATGCCGTTTTCTTCCTGGAGATAGTGTTTTAACTTAAGCAGAAAGAACCAAGTTTATGGGTAAATTTTATGCCGTCTCTACTTTTAGTATTTGTCAAATTCTAATTTAAATTTCCCTTTTCTTTTCCGAGAAAAACTTTATTTAAAAAATAAAGTTTTATATCATTATTGTGGTGACAGTTCTAATAGATCTTTATTAGGATAAACAGTCTCTGCCATGTGGGCAATGGGCGGCAACAGCTTGAAAGCGCTAACGAAAACTCAAATGGTGGGACTGGTGTAAATCATATAGAAAAATTAAAAACCATTTTTACAATCCAAAGTAAACCAAGCACTATTGCAGACTCCATTCCAGCCCTCTTAACGACATGCTAGTTATCATGAGAACGCAATTTTTTCCTGTGTTTCACGGCAAAACTCTAAAAGTTTTTTTTTGCGATTTAATGAGGGTTCTGGTAGGTGGTTAATTGATGATAACTACTTTAGGGAAATTAAAATATGGAAATATTGTTCATTCAGTATGATAAAAAACGGATGGAAATTACACATTTTTAAAATTTCCAGTTGGTGAAATTCACAATGTGATGTGCTTATTGAATATTAGTAAAATGTGGTTCAAATTTTAAGCTAAAAGCATATTTTTACTAGATTTTCTTTATTTTGTTAGTAATTTTATACTAAAGTAGCCTTCAAAAAAATCTCAAATAATCGTAAAGAAGGACTATTCTACTACTATACTATACTATACTACTATAAGGGATGAAGAAATCCATGAATGCTTTTCGAATTCATTGTACAGTATTAGTTAATGTTGTGGTTCATAGCCAAAATTTTGTTTAAAGTTAATTTGACTAACTCACACGTCAAAAGCCAGTGAGTTGGTACGTCAAACGTCAGTGTATAGAAAAATCTAAGACATCTTCTTTCCTAAAAATTGATGCATTGTAAAGTAAAACAGTTCAAAATAGGGATGAAACCTTTTAATTGCCAGTGAATAGATATAAAAATCATTTAACTGGATATTTCGAACACATATACAGTGTTCTTCATCAGCAGTAAGCAGTTTTAGTTTTACTGCTGATGAAGAACACTGTATATGTGTTCGAAATATCCAGTTAAATAATTTTATATCTATTCACTCTCAATTAAAAGGTTTCATCCTTATTTTGAATTGTTTTACTTTCGTCATGGAAAGACAGTGTGGTCTTCGAAGTTATCTATGATGCATTGTAATAAAAAAAGTCTTATTCCCATGTTTTCTAAATTGTTTGTTGTATGAGTGAATCGTTCAGGCATCTGAACTACTCATCTATAACAAAACAACAAGGATGATTTTCTTTTGTTACAGGAGATAACCATTCTTCCCATCCATGGTTCGAGCCGCAATTAATGCAAGAAGAAAAATGTGACTGCAGCAGTAATTTGCGTAACCTCATTGAAGTGCTCATTCGAAAACAAGAAGAAGACAAAGAAATTCGTGAACGAGAATTAGAACTCCGAAAGCAAGAAATATCATTACTTAGTGAAATATTGAGTGTTCAAAAAAGACAATTAGAATTAAAAAAGACATAACTTTAACTCTAAATAGCTCAAAATAAGAGGCAAAAGTAAAGAGCGAGTTTAAATTTGAGACTGGCAGAAATTAGTTTGCATAGCATGGAAAGGGTAAAACGAGTAAAAAGTACTACGAATGGGAGACGAAACCTACAAGAAATAAAAATTACAATGAGCAAAGAAGACAAATTTATAAAGAACATAAATTTGCATTAATAATATTGGCGTTAATGCTCTTAAACCCACTCTGAAGGCTAGAATATCATTTGCACTTTATCATAAACTGCTTTGATTGATAGAAATTCAAAAAATTTGTTAAGCAAATTGTTTCTTTTATATATATATATATACGTTGGAAAGCAATAGATTTAAAAGAAATAAAAGATTGACAAAATAAGATCTTTTTAAAATATTAAAACTAAAGGACTTGAAAAAATATTTTATGTCGACAAATTTTGCCACAAGTGCCTTTGGTGTTGCTGACCCTCAAAACCTCGGGAAGACTAGAGTATCATTTGCACTCTACTGAATGCTAAATAAAGTGCTTACATTGAAAATTTAAATTAGACAGTGGATTTTCGATGCATTTGAAAGGAAGATTTAAAGGAGGAACCACTGATGAAAATTGATTACATATTAGACTAAGGAAGAAAATAGTGATGACGAAAAAAGGGACAACAAAGAGCAAATGACGCTTCAATCTTTGCAGAAGGTGCTTAGAGACTCGACGGAAAAATCGTTCTTATTGGTGAAAATTTACGTTTATTGTACAAATGGCTTCATTATTCATTCTAATTTCTGCATGTTTTCAGCCCCAACTATTCATTCACAGTACTTTTTCTTTGGTTAAGATTTTACTTGTTATATAAGCCAATTTTGCTCGTTTTAATTTTCGAAATTGTTCTTCACTTTTCATGGAAAAACTTTGTTTTTTCAATTTTTTTTTCGTTTTTGATCCAAATAGCCTAGTTCCTATATATACCAATGTTAGTAATATTAGTTTATAATTTTTATTAATAAATTCAATTAGTTCTATTTAATAGTAAAAATGTAGGGGTAGGAAACACGGTGAAAGTGTTCCAAAGAAGAAGCAGCCTCAAAATGATTCCATTTTCTGATACTGCAACATTAGCTTCAAATTTGCAACCCATAATAACATAAATTTTTAATTACCAATGCTGACAAGAATGAAACACCACGGTTGTAATGTATTTAATTTTTGTATTGTCTTATTTTAGACTTCTACACTGGAATATTGGCCTCAGATTCGAAACGGACAAGCTCAGAAAACGTTAAATGCCAAGCTTTGGTAAAAATTAACCACAATTTATGAAACACGTAAATAGTGTGTACTAATCTAGGACAGTCAAACTCCAATATTTATTGAAGACAAGGAGCGGGGTCGTGGGTACATAGGCCGCAGATTGAAATTCATTGTACGAACCTGATTTCTAACAATTCTTTGCAAATCTACCATATACCAAAATATGTAAATAATGGGTTTTAATTTCTTTCTTTTACATTGCAGTATTAACCTTAAAATTTTAATCATTGAGCACAAAAATTGTTCAATATGAAATTCGGTGGTGATCCACGCCGGTTTTTGAAATACGTACTTCATGTGGTATGATTTTGGACTTATTTTACTAAATTACACTCATATTTATATATAATCAACAAAGTCCAATGAAACAACGTTTGTGGAATATTTACTTAATCGTTTTACTTTATTTAGGACATATCAAAGACTTCTAAACATTAACATTTAATTCATTATTAATGATGCTCCCTAAATAACTCCAGATGGGGTGTTGGAGGAAGGATGTGATTTCTGACATATATATTTATTGAATTTTGGTCTTTGACGTCTATATTTCAACATTAAACTCATTATCGTATTCACCAAGCTGACAATATGACCATATCTGTATAGTAAGGAAAGGAAGAGAGGGCAAGGACCCTAGATCCTTATTAGGACCTTGCAATCGTGCAGATCACAAATATTTGCCTGACACTGATTTCGAGGTATGATACATCCACCATTTGGGAAATACGTACTTTACGTGATTTTATTTTAGTAATGTATGCTTTACAATTAATTTCAGATTTTTGTACTTTGAAGCGCTTACCCTAGGCACAGCACTTTTCATATCAACCCCAAATGCGTGTTTTGAGATATTTTGACCCTTTTGATTAACTTAAATAAAAACTAATTAACTAAAAGTAAGGGGCGACATTAAATCTTTAAACGAACAGAAATTATTCCGTATATGAAAGGGGCTGTCCCCTCCTCAATACCTCACTCTTTATGCTAAAATTTTTTATTGTCTTAAAAATTAGAGTTGTAAGAAAGAGTCAAACTTTAGCGTCAAGATCAGGGAGTTGAGGAGGGGACAGCCCTTCTATATAAGGAATAAATTCTGTTCTTTTAAAGTTTTAATGTCGCTCCTTACTTTCTGTTTAAAACAAATGTTTTTTATTTAATTTCTGAACATTTCTGAATTAATGCAGGTTTTGATTTTGGCTAATAATTAAAACGAAATTTGTATATTAATTTTACTCTTTTTGGGCTAAATGGCTTTCTTAAAGTTTTGACGTATGAAACCAAGAAAGGAAATAATAAATGAAAAGAAAAAAAAATCAAATAGGTGAAAAAACGAGTACTTTGTCAGCCAGCAGCAAAATATAGCAAATATTTCGACAAGGACCAAATCTTCCTCAGTGCTCAAAAAAAGGAAGAAAAAAAAACAAACAAAATCTAACCTTCTGAAGTGAAGTCTGCAAGAGGAAAAAAGACACTCAATTTTTCATACGTCATGTATAGCCAGTATGGTTTCAAATCGTATTCACGTCAAAGTTTTGATCGGACTATTTTGAGAAAAAAGGCGCGGGGGAAGGGGCCTAGTTGCCTTCCAATTTTTTTTTTGTTCCTTAAAAAGGCCTTTAGAACTTTTAATTTTATTCATGAACGTTTTTATTAGTAACAAAATATACGTAACTTAGGAATTAACTTGCGCAACGAACTTCTATATTCGTATATTTTTATTACGTATTTAATGGGATTCGCCCCCTCGTCAATGCCTCGGTCTTTATACTAAAGCTCGAATTTTGTTCCAATTCTTTAAGAATGAACCTAACCTGAATCACGAAGGCCGTTTATTAGAATAAATAGCTCTTTTGAAATTACTAAAATACTTTAGTGTAAAGACCGAAGTATTGAGGAGTGGACGAATCCCCTCACATATGCAATGATTTTTGTTCGTTTTAAGGTTGCTCCTTACTTTCAGCTGAAAAACTTGATTTTTTTTAATTTCTCATTATTTTTTTTTAAATAATGCTGGAAAATACAGCTCCCCCTTCATGAAAATTCTCTTCCTCAATGGAAGATCCTCCGACGTAATCCCCTCCCCCCACCACCAGAAAAAAACCCTGAAAGCGTATGTATACTTCCCAATAACCAAATCTATATATATATATATAAATAAGTTGTCTGTGTGTCTGTCGAGTGACGTCATGTTTGTGTGTCGACTGACGTCATGTTTGTCGACTGACGAAATTACAGACCGGGACATCGGGACACAAATGACGACCGGGACACAGGGAATATAAATGAGCGATATAAAAGCGACCGGGACACAAGGAATGTTCGATTAGCAAACACCATCAACAAAGCACCGGTACACAAATGACGACCGAAACACAGGGAATATAAATGACGACCAGGACACTCAAAGAGAAATTACAGACCGGGACACCGGAAAACAAATGACGACCGCGACAAAAATGACGACCGGGGCACAGGGAATATAAATGACGACCGCGACACTCAAAGGGAAATTACAGACTGGAACACCGGGGCACAAATGACGACCGGGACACAGGGAAACAACAACAACGGGGACGCCGGGGGGCACAGGGGGATATATCAATGACGACGGGGACACAGTGAATGTTCGATTAGCAATCATCATCAACAAAGCTCAAGGGCAATCATTAGAATAATGAGGTATAGATCTGAATACAGATTGTTTTTCCCATGGACAATTATATGTTGCAGGTTCAAGAGTCGGTAAACCTGACAATCTATTTATATGCACAGACAATGGGACAGCCAAGAATGTTGTATATTCGCAAGTTTTACGTAGTTAAAAATATATATATATATATATATATATATATATATATATATATATATATATATATATATATATATATATATATATATATATATATATATATATATATATATATCTATCTATATTCACAGGTGGGGCACAGGGACACAACTACAATGGCGCGTAACGACTTACGCGCGCGGGGGGACTTGGGGGGTGGCACGAAGCGCCACCCCAACAGCTAGTAATATATGTAAATAATGGACTAAGTTCATAACTTGCAGCCCTTCCCCTGGCTGTGGGGGATTAAGTCGTCCTCAAAGACATAGTTATTAGATTTTTCGACTATGCTGAACAAAATGTCTGTTTTAAAATTTTAATCTGGTGACTTTGGGGAAAATGAGCGTGGGAGTGGGCCTAGTTTTCCTTCAATTTTTTGGTCACTTAGAAAGGGCACTAGAACTTTTAATTCCCGTTAGAATTAGCCCTCTGGCGACGTTCTAGGACAACTGGGTCGACACGATAGCCCCTGGAGAACAAATACAAAACAAAAAATAAACACGCATCCGTGATCTTTCTTCTGGCAAAAAAATACAAAATTCCACATTTTTGCAGATAGGGGCTTGAAACCTCTACAGTGGGGTTCTCTAATACGCTGAATCTGATCTTGTGATTTTCCTCAAGATTTTATGACTTTTAGGAGAGTTTTCCCCCTTTTTTCAAAAATAAGGCAAATTTTCTCAGAAGATTTTGATGGGTTAGACTAAACTTGATGAAACTTATATATTTAAAATCAGCATAAAATTCGATTCTTTTGATGTATCTATTGGTATTAAAATTCCGTTTTTTAGAGTTCCGGTTACTATTGAGCCGGGTCACTCCTTACTACAGTTTGGTGGAACTTCATCATAATTCATGACAAATGTAATCGGCGAGTTTTGATTCAGAACATTTTCGCAACGATCGTAACGATTGAACTTAACTTGAAATTGCAAGAGAGCCAGGTGTTTTCCGCCTCGCTGGCATCTGAATTCAGACGATACTTGGAAATTGGCTTAACTGTAAGCTCTCTAAACTTACGGCCAATTTTTACTGATTTTTGATGATTGAGATTCAATTTTTTGGAGGAGCATTCCCTAAATAATACCTGATTGATCAAGAATTGAAAGTGGTAAAATGTGTCTATATGAATGAAGCTGGGGAGGGGGGTTGAAGAAGACATTGGCTCAGGGATTGGCTTACCTGTCGTACGGACTGTGACGTGACGACCATTTGTTAAACGTTTACTAGGCAGGTCCTAATTTTGGATATATATGTTTCAGTACTAGTCTCATGTTTTTAATAAGATCAGAAATCCTTACAGATAAATTTTGAAGTAAATTAAACAAAACTGGTAAAATATATGTTTGGTGCATTTTTATTCTGGAAAATAGTACAGCGGTCTTAGGCATTTTATCGATTCTTTTTTTTTATCAAAAGGACTCAAAAGGACTGAATTATAATGAGCAGAAAGAAGTTGTCTCTATTTTTAAAGTTTCTGAGTTTCTGACGAATTTTAATTTTAAACGTGTATATTTTAATATTTGACATTAAGATTTAATTTGCAAGCTTCGATTCGTAATCAGCAAGTTAAAAGGAGCACAACACGTCTGTGGCTAGATGCATGTGTGTTTCTGTGTGTAAGAGAGGAGATTTAATTGAGGGGATACGAGCTTGTGTACTTTACCAGTCGTACATACTGAAAATCCAGGCATAACACATTTAAAAAAGGATTGATATGTTCAAAATTTCTGAAAGCAAGCACAAAAAGTGTTTTGATTTTGGCCTTTCAGGTTGTAAAATTAGGCTTAAATCTATTTAGTTCAGGGCTCTTACCTCTGTCGCAGTACTAGTGAGGTTGCCCCTAGAGAGAAGTTTTTCAACTATTCTGATTTAATGGTTAACTTGAAGTTTTGATCTGATGCCAAGTGCTGCCTTTGGGGGTTCCCTGAAGATATGGACAGGCGAAGCGATACTCTTTAATCATTTTTACCTTTTAAAAACCGTTTTTTTGCAATTACCACAACACAGGAAGCTTTCGTTTGATGTGTATAACTACAAATAATAAACAATGTGGAGTAACCAATAAAATCCAATACTAATG
Organism: Artemia franciscana; assembly: GCF_032884065.1. Classification (NCBI taxonomy): domain Eukaryota; kingdom Metazoa; phylum Arthropoda; class Branchiopoda; order Anostraca; family Artemiidae; genus Artemia; species Artemia franciscana. The sequence goes on along the minus strand of NC_088863.1, from coordinate 42,000,156 downwards.
CAACAAACAAAAATCAGCACTTCCTGCTTCAGACCTAAACCTGGGATCGTCACATCCAAACTAGTAAAATCAGGATTAGGTAATAAATTTTCAAAACATACAACGTCCTCTGAAGGACGGGTTTAGCGGTTATGAACTTCAGATTCGAAATTATTCATTCATCTATTTAATTCTGGAGAATATAACTTGTAAGGGTGTTGCCTAGGAGCTGCGTAATGCGAAAATCTAACAGAAACACTCTGGTCAACACTGTCAGCTGAAAAGACGATCCTGAATGTATACATCAGACCAGCCTATCCATACGGGACTACAAACTTGGGTGAAGTACAAACTAACCTTGCCGCACGCCTCTATACGGATTTAACTCGCAGCCTGTCATAGCGGTCTAACGGATACCAAACGCTAGAATAATACTCAACAATAGGACCCACTAATGCTTAATATAATCATCATCATCACCATTTTGTTTATAGCCCGTCGCAAAAAAAAAAATGTTTTAAACATTAGAGAACTGAAGATGCAAAATGTACGTTCCAGAATGTGGAGGCCAAAATTTATAGTTTTGATATAACTGCTGTAAGTTTTTCACATTTTAGCCTATTATTAGACTAGAGACTAAAGTCTTTCACTGTTTCTACTACATCAATTGACCGAACTAACCCTTCTCTACATGTCTACGACCGTCTGTTCTATGATGACCCATCAAAACACAAGATATAGGAAACATATTGCTTTTTACCAAGTCAGTGCATTGCTAATGATTGAAGAAAATCAAGTTAGAAACGTGTCATGACAGTGGAGAATCATATTGAAACATAATATCACAACAGGGTGTTATATTCCAATACCATTATAAAAAATATTATCCTTACAAAACATAAAGAGCACAAGAAAGATCATTAGAACTAGAAGAAAAGAAATGGGCGAAAAGTGAATTGTCCAGGTTCAGGCCTCTCGATGGAGGCTATGAAGATAAGCAGGATATCGTTGAATTGTCTATAAGCCTCTAAGTAAATCTTTATGAAAATTGTGCAAACTTACAAATGAATTATTTCCATATCACTAAAAATGTGTCGGATTAAGCTAGCTTTGTGCCACATGCAGTTGTTAGTAGCAGTATGAGTAGGACAAGTCTTAGTGAAATATTCAATGTCGTAATATATTAAGCTTTAATGTAAAATTTTAGCGTCCAGCAAGAAAATTGGAAAATTAAGAATAAGAAAAAGATCCAAACCAAAAGTGAATGGCACTAAAACGCTTACTATAGTAAATTAAACGACAGTCAGGCTAAGAAAACATCAGGATAAAAATCAAACAGTTCGTGGTAACGAACTGTAGTAAGGAGCGACCCGGCTCAATATTAACCGAAACTCTAAAAAATGGAATTTTGATACCAATAGTTACATCAAAAGAATCGCATTTTAATGTTGATTTTAAATATATAAGTTTCATCAAGATCAGTTATACCCATCGAAAGTTACGAGCCTGAGAAAATTTGCTTCATTTTAGAAAATAGGGGGGAATACCCCTAAAAGTCAAAAAATTAACAAAAATCACACCATCAGATTCAGCGTATCAGAGAACCTTATTGTAGAAGTTTCAAGCTCCTATCTACAAAAATGTGGAATTTCGCATTTTTTGCCAGAAGACAGATCATGGATGCGTGTTTATTTGTTGTTTTTTTTTTCAGGGGTGATCGTATCGACTGAGTGGTCCTAGAATTTTGCGAGAGGGCTCATTCTAACGGAAATGAGAAGTTCTAGTGCCCTTTTTAAGTGACCAAAAAAATTGGATCTGCCACGCTCATTTTTTCCCAAAAGTCATCGGATCAAAACTCTGAGATAGCCATTTTATTCACCATAGTCGAAAAACCTAATAACAATGTCTTTAGGGACGACTTACTCCTCCACAGTCCCCGTGGGAGGGGCTGCAAGTTACACGCTTTGACCTGTGTTTACATGTAGTAATGATTACTGGGAAGTGTACAGACGTTTTCAGGGGGATTTTTTTGGTTTAGGGGGGAGAGTTGAGGAGGGGGGTTACGTGGGAGGATATTTCCATGGAGAAACTTTTCATGGGGGAAGAGAATTTCAATGAAGGGGGCGCGGGATTTTCTAGCATTATTTGAAAAAACAATGAAAAAATAAATATGAAAAGTTTTTTTCTACTGAAAGTAAGGAGCAGCATTAAAACTTAAAACGAACAAAAATTATTACGCATATGAGGGGTTTACCTCCTTGTTATACCTCACTCTTTACACTAAAGTATTTTTAGTAATTTCAACTATTTATTCTACGGTCTTTATGATTCAGAGTGTGATTTAAGTTCTAAAGCTTAAAGCTCAAAGTCACTAAAGCTTAAATGGGACATTTAAGCTTTAGTGTAAAGAGCGAGGTATCGACGAGGGTTGAACCCCCTCATATACGCAATAAAAACATACGAATATAGAAGTTCGCTACGTAAGTTAATTCGTAAGTTACGTATAATTTTTACCAATGAAAATGTTTGTAAACAATTAGAAGTTCTACTTGCCTTTTTAATTAATCAAAAAATTGGAGGGGAACTTGGCCTCCTCCTACACTCCTTTTTTCTCAAAGTCTTCCGATAATTGCAATTAATTAATATGCAAATTTTGTGTTAGTTATTTATGTGCGGAGAGCCAAGATCAAAACATGCATTAATTCAAAAACGTCCAGATATTAAATAGAGAAAAACAAATTTTTTAAATGAAAGTAAGGAGCAACATTAAAACTTAAAACGAACAGAAATTACTCCGTATATGAAAGGGGCTTTTCCTCCTCAACGCCCCGCTCTTTATGCTAAAGTTTCTTAATGTTTTAAAAAGTAGAGTCAAGAGAAAGAGTCAAACTTTAGCGTAAAGAGCGGGGCGTTGAGGAGGAAAAGCCCCTTTCATATACGGAGTAATTTCTGTTCGTTTTAAGTTTTAATGTTGCTCCTTACTTTCATTTAAAAAACTTGTTTTTTTTTTCTATTTAATCGTTACAAGGATCTACACATAAAGTTGAGCGGCGGACAAAATGAAAGCCGCAATATTAAAGCTACGTATCGACAGAAGATGTATACTCTGGCCATTCGAAGTTCCCATAACGACCAATGAAGAAAAAAGTTTTCTTTCTCAGCTTTTATCGGTCTATGCAAAAATTATAGACAGAAAATGATTACGTTCTCAGAGCCTTTCAATTAAGAGTAAATAATTTACAACATGGGTAAAGAAAATTTTTAAGCCCCTACCACCTTCCTAATATGAGCAAAATAATTAAAAATAATTGCTTTAATCGTTTCTTGAATGCCTAAGGAAACCACCCTTGTACACAAAATATGTCCTTGAGAACAGCTGAAAAGGCGAAATGCTATTGACAGCTTTCGCTCTCCAGTAGGACTTAAGCTACGTAGCATAACAGCCAAGCCAAACATTTGTATCACCAAGAATAGTAAAGTTCCAGCCTCGTCTTTCCTGGTGTATTTTCAATAAGACTTGAATAAGAGATCTTTGATGAATATATCACAGCGATGATTAACATCATTTAGGGGATATTAAAAAAAAATTCACGGACAATATCACAATGCGTCCACATAACCTTACTGAGTATCCTTTAGTAATTTATCCCTTTAGACTATCAAAATACATCGAGTTCACGTATATGGTTTGCTTATTTAAAGAACTTACAAGAGATACAATGAGAACAACAGACAAATTTTCAAAATTATCATAGGGATCAACGTTTAGGGGGAGTAGAGATTTTCCATTACAAATATTGTCTAATTGAGAATTATTAATAGAGAACCGGAATTTGAAAATGGTGGATTGTTCTTTTTCACTGTGAACATTATAAGGCTTTTTGGCCATACCCTGATGAAGCATATAAAAAAAGAAAGAAAAATTTTCGAACAATAGCAGAAAAATAGGCTAAACCAAAACCAAAGGAAGGATAAATCCCAAAATTTTTAGAGGATTGATTGTTGTGTTTATATATCTGATTTATTTTTACAGAGGCTTCAGTGATTAAACTAACCCAGCAAACAATATAGTAAATCTCAAAGTGTGAGCCAATAAATTCACTAAACCTGCTATTTTTATGGAAGTTAACTTTATTTTGTATCCAAAATCCACATGAGCATAGGATTTATCCACTTAGCCCTCCCCCTTCTAGGATGACGAATTACATACGAATAAAAGATCTTTGTGTGCTTATTAGCTAATGCACAGCTTATCTATTACTGTTGCCAGAGTTTAGGTTTTCATTACTACGAAACAAGTATTTCTATATTGAGCAGTTCTATTACAAATTGATGCCAAGTGGTTAAGATTAAAACTTTGGGTCAGTTTATGAGATAAAAGACGTTAAATCTTCATCAGCCAAATATAGCATTTTAAGGCAACTATGACCGAACTCATAATCTCGTTGACCAATTTGCCCGTATCCCACGACTTAGAAATATATTAAAAATGTAAGTTTTGTTTGTATAATGGTCAAATAAATACCTTTTCCGTATCTAGACTCTCCCTTCCCCATTTCAAATGCTTGTGTACAGACCTGGCTGTTCCTATAGAGAAATGTCGGCCCTTATATTTTAGCCTGAGGGCTTCTTTATTTAAAGAACGTAATTAAAAAAACAAGCTTGCATTTAAATTGAATATAAAATAGGACTTCTTGTCGTGCTTGTACGGGTATGTCGATGACAGAGACTAACGACGAATTTGAGAAATCCTTTGTTTTCTCTCTGTTTCCATGTTTCTAACTAAGCCCCAAATTTCTTTGCTTAAAGTAGTCTCCCCATAGCTTAGAGATAACAACCTAAAAAAACACAAATGTAAGTGAAAAATACAACAAAAAGGACACACATCCAATAAACGATGAGAAAACTATAGCATGATAACACCACAAAAAAAAAACGCGAAAAAAATGAAGGCCCAATAGGCGAAACCAGGCACACACAGACAGGGCGGGAGACTTGGAGGCCAAGACTAACCCAAAATCTCATGGTTTTTACGATTTGTTGTTATAATCCAAAGCTAACAATTTAGCTGTTTGATGTTTCGACAAAATCCCTCCCCTCCCCCCAACCAGAAAAATTACTACGTACATATCTGGGTAGAATAATAAAATAGGCAACTAAATAGAGATTAGTACTGCAAGGGAAGATAGGCAAATCAATTTATCTCAAATGACCAGGTAACTTGAGCAGAAATATGGTTTTAACTGGCACAATCCACTCAAATATTCTGTTTTTCTTCCTTTCTTTTCTATAACGTGTTAGACGAACTGAAGTTTTAAAATCTATTTTAGAGAGGACCATCGGACCTAAGCTTTTGCTCCCCTGAGCCATGTTTCTGCTTTCGATTGGAAAGCTCTTTTCTAGTAGGCAAGCAGAAAGGAACATATTTCGAATCGAAGTTGACCTAAGAAGGGTAAGCTGCTGATCATTACATTTTAAAGAAGGAAAACCAATTTTTTGGCTCTTGTTAGGCAATATTATCAAGCAAGAAGCAGTACTTTCACTTACATGAGTCGGAATGCACGCAGAAGGTAAGGTTCAATAAGCGAGAATCAACGAAAGAAACTCCAAAAACGATGATGAGCACAGGTCACACAAATTAAGGTTGAAGTAACCCCTAATGACAAGCCCACAATAATGAAGAGGGATTTTTAAAAAAAAATCTCATTAGGAATTTGAGGGAAAGAGGGAACAGGCCCACAAGAAGAATGGTATATATTATCAATAATTAGGCTTTAGCCTGGATTTTAGCCTCAATTAGGCCTAGATTCAGCAAGCTGCTGATCATTACATTTTAAAGAAGGAAAACCAATTTTTTGGCTCTTGTTAGGCAATATTATCAAGCAAGAAGCAGTACTTTCACTTACATGAGTCGGAATGCACGCAGAAAGTAAGGTTCAATAAGCGAGAATGAACGAAAGAAACTCCAAAAACGATGATGAGCACAGGTCACACAAATTAAGGTTGAAGTAACCCCTAATGACAAGCCCACAATAATGAAGAGGGATTTTTTAAAAAAAATCTCATTAGGAATTTGAGGGAAAGAGGGAACAGGCCCACAAGAAGAATGGTATACATTATCAATAATTAGGCTTTAGCCTGGATTTTAACCTCAATTAGGCCTAGATTCAAAAATCCCTTCTTAATTTCTAGACAGGTTACGTTTTACAGAATAAATAAGCTATTCCGAAACATGGACAGGAAGGCTACCTTTTAAGCTACCTCAATTCAAGCATCCTGTATTTGTAACCAGGGAGATGCAAAAAAAAAATATTCAGTTTTAGAGCTAAGAAAAGTCTCACAAAGATCAATTATATCTGGGTGGACACTATACACTATTTGTTTCAACTCAACAAACGAAGACCAAAGACTCTAAGCATTGAGCTGAAGCACTGAAAAGTTACCATCTCGTCTGGATATCCCATCGAAATCCGATAGATACTTACTGACAACTGAAGAATGGGTATTTAATGGTAAATAAATCGACTAACCGACTGAATTAATAATTGTACTAAGAACATAAAAGGACGATTTTCGAGTTGAAGTAGTCGCTTACCCAAGGAGGAGATGTTACCCTATCTAGACTCTAAGAAATTTCAAATAGCCTTCGCACGCTATTTACCCACAGTTCACATAGCTCGGTATTCCCACAACACTGGCATTTGGATAACATGAAGATACCAGCAACTGTCAGATTTTTGAAAATAATAAGAACAACGAAATCACAAAAGCAAAAAAAAAGAAAAAGGTGACAAAAAACAACTTAGGAGAAAAGAAATTAAAAACGAAAAAAATGAAATCAACAAGAAAATTAAGGGTAAAAATATTGAGGAAATATTACTGAGAATTTGAAAAGAGAAAAACAAAACACTGATTCAGCTTATCACTTTAGTAGATTGCTGATCAGATCACGCAGTGACCTGATTTTTAAGATAGCTGAACTATTTTCCAGTTTAGCTGACACATAGCTGCCCTCAGTCACTCATTCCTATTCCCAGATTTATCGCATGCCAGATTTAGTAATTGTATACGCTTCGGCGTCAAGTACCTCCGACAAAAACACTTTATATCAAGGCCAATCTCATCCTATTCATGAATATAGGCTTTGAACAGAAGTGACTGGAACTGGAGAAAGAATATTATCTATTGAAGTAACTTGAGTGCAAAAGCGCTCGGTTGAATTGATGTTAGCAGTAAGCATAAGGACCTTAGTACGGATGAACCCAACGATGCTACTGGTCACTGTTTCTTCATCTGTCTTGAGACAGTTCATGGATTGAAAAAACATTTGACTTTTTATACTGTTCTAGATCGTCGTTGCAGTATTCTAGAGTCTCAATATAGTTTCCTGGCGCCGTAGTCCGAGAATTAAACCCCTCGGTCATCTTTTCTACGTTAGCAAATGAGATTGCTCTCCAGACTGATCGCGACTTAGATCTCTATGATAATGGCATTGACTGTTTGTTCATTGATCAACCTTTTGTCCTCCGACCGTTTCTCGATGATCCTTTTTTCCTGTAGATTTGGGTTTAATTTAGCATTTTCGTTTCACGCATTAATAAGGGTAGACGAAAGGAAAGAAACATAGATTATCGAAGCACCACCAGCAATTCCCATTATTACTTTATACACATCCGGAAACGTGACAATTTCGGTGAATGCACCTTGAATACCTTTTGTTTTTTGTTTTTTTCCTTTGAAGTATGGACGAAAAACAAATGGATCCCTTACTCAGAGATGTTTTTCTGTGAGATTAGCAAAATACTTGATAAGACTTTACCGTCTTCGATGCCGTTATACCAACTTTTCGGTGAGGCCATAGGGCTATTTTTGGATCCGATGTATTTGAGAATAAGAGATATGGTTTGGTTTCCGCTACGAAGAGGGAATGGGAAATAAGAAAAGATTCTTAGGGCAAGCTTAACTTCTTGGTTAAGAGGTTAGAGACTTCTGAACATTGTTTTACCTTTTATTTGATTGGAAAATCGGGAAAACATCACTCAAAGACCAGTGAAGGAGTTTTAATTAATAATCGGTGGTTAGACCATGATATTCTTCAGGGAGTAGGGGTTATGTGATTGTAATGACTACAGCTTCTATCTATAGTTGAATAATTATGAAAGATGACGGACACATTTATAGTACCATCAACGTTTGAAAGATCAAATTCTAAGTTTTGATTTCTTTCTTAATAAAATCTAAAGTTAAGAAGGGTCAAGAGCTTCGAGCTTTAATTTGAACACTGAAAGAAGGAATTTGGATTCAAAGTAGGAGAAAACCTAGAGACTTCAAAGAGTAGTCAAGAAGCGTCGTTAATTCTTAAATAAATAAACATTAGGCTGGTAGATCATGGTTTCTTTGTTAACGAGGGACTTGGGACTTTTATTGGTTCCTAATATGCAATTAAGGCAAGGACAAATAACTGTCTACATTTCCTTTGTTTCCGACAGATTGAAGGGTAAGGCAATTTGTCTACATGCTTTTGCGCAGCCATTACTTGCTAAAAATAAATCACAACGACGTAGTTTCGCAAATATTATAGTAAAAAGTAGCTGCAAGAACATGATTCTGAGAGTAAAGGACGGATATGTAATACTAATTAGGAGATAAGATTGTATAAAGTGTTAACCTGTAATCCGTAATCTATTACCCAACAGAATAATATCTTTAATCACAAGAGATGTACATATAATGAAAACCCAGTTCTGAGAACCTAGGACAGTCAAAGTGGCATAAAGTCTAGAAAATCTATCGATATTCTAAAGACAAAAAAGGTCCAGGGAAGCAGCAATTTTCTTCGCACACAGCATAATTTCTGTTAATTTTGAATTTTAATGTCGCTCTTTATTATCATTTGATCTTTTGAAATAAAAACTCGTATACTGAGTCAGGTTGAACCCTCTCGTCAAATGAGTCACTCTTGTATTCATGACGTTATCCTTTACAAGTTTTCCGAAAAGACCTAGTATAATTTCCCCTTTTTTCTTTACTGTCCGTACTTCTAAACTATGGACATATTCAAAATTACTTACATTTGAAATATAACAAATAATCCGATACGTTAAAAGATCAGAATAAGTTAAAACATCAGTTAACACTTTTTATTTGGGTATGGTACTGAACGTGCTGAAAAACAGAGAAATGGAGAAATGAATCGCTATCAGTAGAATAAAAAGGTTTTCAGAGATTCAAAGTTTACAGGAGAAGTAAAAGGCTGGTTTCCCACAGATGATTCAAATTCAAACATGAATAAAACGGAGGTTAATTACTATTCGTCTTAGGCATCTTACTCTATATTTGAATTCAATTCAAAAGGAAGAGAATATTTAATGGGTAAAAACACATCGATAAAGTGAAGCGAAAAAAAGGAGAAAAATACGAGTAATGGGATTAACACGATTAGCCCCCTCTGGGCCTTACGATCGTAGACATTGAAACTCTTAAAATGACACTGATTTCAACATGGTATATCTTCTCCACGTTTCAACTAAGCTCTTAAAGAAATTGATAATATTACTGTCTTATCCTCAAGCCGAACTGGAGGATAACTTGTGGAATAAAATGGCTCTTGCAATATAATTATTTCTATTTTTACTCTTCAGCGCAAATCAATTGCAAAAACCCTGCTGTCTGTATGTGAATTGACTCTCTCTAACTCAGACACAAATTACTCTAGACAGCCAGACTATAAACCTTGGGAATAATGTTAATAATATTGTGCTTAGGATTGTAAATCAACCTTTCCTTAACACACTAAGTGCCCTGGTGGCTAAAGCAGCTCAGGCACTTTATACTCACTTTAAGTTGACATATAATGTGTTCTTAGAACCGAGTCAAACTGAAATATGCCTGGGTCTAGGGGTTTGAGCCTTGCTTGGCGTAAACAAGTCTATCTGAATTTTAGGTGCGCCTGAAGTTCGATTAAAATCGAATTATGAATGTTTGGAATCTGGAAAAACTTGGTATTGACAATAAACTTGGACGATTATGCTTACGACATTTAAGCCCCCCCCCCCCCCGCCTTCTTCACTTAATTTTAACACTGTTATTATATGTTTCTAGAAACAGGATAACATACACACAGAAAATCTTCCCAGCTCGTCGGCTACTCGTGGGTCCCTTTGTGTCCCACCTATCTTATTCTATTGGCCCGGGTCCAAATAAGGCTTGATCAGAACCTCATTTAAAAAGACATGGCGTGCCAACTTTTAAGCTATTTGTTTCATATTAAAGTCACCGAATTTCAATCAGAATGCTAGATAACAATATAAGAAATTAACCAAAACTAGATTAGCATAAAATTCATTGAATAAGTAGAACCACTGTTCTAGAAACTTCCAAATCCAGTGGCAATTCTAGTGCAAAGGTACGAGACTAGGTGGACAAAAAAAATTACCTTGCCAGTCCAAGCATCAGATGTAAATCATTTGCAGTCATGGAATGGGAAGAACTTTCAGCCTGCCTTGATAAAACAAAGTCTTGCTGTATTGCCTGAAATTGATTAATTAACAAAACAGTTGAGTGTTGAAAGACAATTTTCACAAGTTATTGCACTAGTTCTCAAATGCATGAAAACAGGTAAATTATATGGAAAAAAAGAGATTATGAAGAGCAGAAAATCTGAAAGGAGGCACCACTCGGGGACAGGGTTACCAAAATACAGACGGTCTAGTATGCAGACATATATAGATTTCCAGACTCACAGATAATTCATTAATGGAAAGTTTCCATAGCTTGATAACTGTTGATAAGATATACCATTATTAGAAGCTTCCTTGCGAAACTGGGCCAGCGCTACTTCAGTATTACAGAAAGGCAAAATGCATTCACGAGCTAAGTTCTATTTTGTGCACTGTTCATCAACATACTTCAACTCCTCCTCCTTGGAAAGATCAATTTCGATACGAGCACGTTCATTCCTTTGAAGTGCCTATAGTGACAAGCGATAACAATCAGCCGCGACATATCACACACAGTTCTACTACGATTTTACACAAATTTTTATTATAGACCAATTTCATTATTACCTGTTGTTTCCACGAGTTTTAGAAAAATGTATTAATATTAGAATTTATGAGCATTTGGAACGTCATAAACTTCTACATCCAAATCAGTTTGGGTTCAGGAAGGGTAGAAAAACAGAAATGGCGATTTCATTTATTACTACTATAATTAACGATGCTCTTTATAAAAAGCTTAGGGTAGCTGGTATATTTTTGGACTTAATTAAGGCGTTTGACACTGTTGACCATCAAATATTATTTACAAAAAGTGAATTTTATGGATTAAGGGGTGCTACATTGGGTTTGCTTTGCAGTTATCTTCAAAATAGACAGCAGTATGTCAATTTACAAGTATTTTTGTCTATTAAAAATGTTGTTAATTGGGGGGGGGGGGGGGTCCCCAAGGATCCGTACTGGGTTCGACTCTGTTTTTAATTTTTATTAATGATCTGCCTCATGTTGTGAAAGCTCTGCCCAGAATTGACGACTTTGTTGACAACGGTCCGAGTAAGACCCAGGTTACTATGCCCTTATTTGCTGATGATACAACCTTGGTGTGTGTTGCCCCTGCTGAACACCTGCTCATGTCAACGATAAATGCAGCAATGAGCAAGATATGCACATGGCTTAAAGTAAACTACCTTGACCTGAATATAGATAAGTCAAATTTTGTTATTTTCTCTCGTTCTCCGAATTTTTACCCTTGGTTTACGGAAATGATTTCGGAGCGGGCAATTATTAAACGAACAAGGTTTACCAAATACATCGGAATCAATGTTGATGAAATCCTATCATTTAAAAATCATGTTTCGAAAATATTATCACGTCTTAGGTATCATGCGCAAATTAAAACATACTCCCCCCCCCCAAATGTTGTACGATTGTTATACTTTTCCCTGATTCGCCCTTACATTTTGTATTGCTCGTTGATTTGGCTTGGTACTTTCCCTTCGATAGTTCGTCCAATCCATGTGATCCAGAATAATGCTATCCAAGTTTTTTGTGGTGTTGGGAACCAGGAGTCTTTGAGGTCTGTGTATAGAGATTTAAATATAATGCCTGCAGCTGGATTACATGATTTTTAGACGTTGATTTTTATATATAAGTATTACAGTGAGAGCCTTCCTGATTGTTTTACAGAGGTCGAGAGGTCTGATGTTCACCACCACATTACTCGGATACGAGGTGATACTGAGGTTCCTCGATTAGTTTCAAGTAAATCTTCTCTTTCACTTATTTACAGAGCTTCAAAACTTTGGAATAAACTGCGTATAGATATCAAGGAAATAGGTAGCTTTGGCAAGTTTAAGTCTGATTTACGTGTGGAGTTGCTCGGTAGGTATACTTTTGAAACTGATTAACTACAATAAATTTTCCGTAGGTTATTCATTTGTAATATTTATGTATGTTTTTGTTTGTTAATTTTTGTTGTCTTGGGGTCACGCAAGGTAATGTATTGTTATGTTTTTTTATTGTTGTTGATTTCGGTATATGGTCTCATTCTCCATATTCTCTCTTAATTTTCCTTGAATTTAGCACAGCCTCGCAAGCTTCGCTGATGTTGTGTTATTGATTATGAAATGTTTACTTCTAATAAAATTGTTCTACTACTACTACTACTGCTACTACTTGCTCTCTAAAGAGTTTCATAAACAAATCTGAAACTTGAACTCATGTTCTACTTTAGCTTCATTTAACGTAAGCGGTGACCGAATCATCAATAGTCGTAATGTTTTCAGCTTCGATGTAGCTGGACAAAATTATCACAAAACCAATTTGGCGGAACACGCAGCACAAACCCCTGAAGGTGGTACTGAACCCCCTCAATGTAGCCAAATATACTTTTAGACTCCAATGAAGCTTTTGAACAACGACCTTGCACATCCTTTAAATTATAGGATCTCTGATAATCTAATGGATCTATTGGAAGAAATACTGCAAGACACAAACAACTATGCCAAAAGTTACAAGAAGATACGAGAAGTGGAGGATGATGTAAATAAACCTGCTGCTTCACTGGGACAACAGCCTCGGTAAGAACACAAGCAATGATGAGAATTTATGCATAAAAGCCTACCGCGCAGCAGTGCCAGGGGTGGCAAAGCCACCAGTCTTCTAGTAAATGCCATCGGTCTCCTGGTAATTGCCGCCGGACCCTGGCACTTGGCGCACGGCAGGCTTCTATATATGGATTCTCATTGTCGCTTGTCTTCTAAACGCAGACATTTGAGCCTTTTCTTGATGTCATGACGTCTAAATGGACTTTAAAATTTGCCTTTGTAAAATTACGTTTTTTTATTGTACCTCAGCTTGTCTTTTGTCATTATGAAAGAAATATCGCCGAACCTTTGTTTCTTTTAATTGTGCAGGTGGTGGGACAAAAGCTTCTCCTTGTGCCTCGGCTTGTCTTTTACCATTATCAAAGACATATCGCCGATTCTTTGTTTCTTTTAATTGTTCAGGTGGAGGGACAAAAACTTCTTTTCCTACCGAAGATTTATCTACTCCAGGTTTTGATTTTCAAATGTGGGATAGTCATTGATGATCACCTTTGTTTGTTTTAATTTTTCAGGTGGTGGGATAAAAACTTCTTTTATCTCGGCTTGTCTTTTGTTATTATGAAAGACATATGTCATGACGTCATGATGTCATAACGTTCAAATGGACGTTAAATTAGAAGTATTGCCTTCGTAAAATCACATTTTTTTTTACTGTACGTTAAGCTTTTGCCTCAGCTTCTCTTTTGTTATTATGAAAGACATATGGCCAATCCTCTGTTTCTTTCAATTGTTCAAGTGGTGGGACACAACCTTCTTCTTTTGTCTCGGCTTGTCTTTTGTAATTATGAAAGCATATCGCCCAACCTTCGTTTCTTTTAATTGTTCAGGTGCTGGGACAAAAACTTATTTTTTGACCAACGATTTATCTAGTCCAGGTTTTTGATTTTAGAAGGTATAGTAGGCATTGATGACCTTGTCGTCAAAATCCAAAACTCAATCATCATTGATATCATTTTCAATTTGTTTGGTTCGTTTTACCTCGGCTTGTACCGAACCTTTATTTTTTAACAAAGGTATGGTAGGCATTGGTGACCTCATCCATACCAAAATACCAAACCCAATCATCATCGCTACCATTTTCAATTTTGACACGTTCTGGTTCTCGCTGTCCAGGTTGGTTTTCATTGACTCGCTCACATACTCGGAGTCGCATGTCTTCTAACCGCGTGTGTCTTTGCTTTTCATTTTCATTTTTGACTTGCTCACATGCTCGGTGTCGCATGTCTTCTAACCACGAGTGTCTTTGCTCTCTTTATTTTCATTTTTACACGCCACCGCTGTTTTTCTAACTGCATGTGTAATTACTTTTCACTTTCATTTTTGACTCGCTTACATGCTCGGTGTCGCATGGCTTCTAGCCGCGTGTCTTTGCTCTTCATTTTCACTTTTGACACGCTCTAATTGTTGTTTTTGCGTGTCTTTTAACCACCCTTGTCTTTGCTCTTCATTTTCATTTTTGACACGTTTTTGAATTTTGATTACTTCAGACAATTTAGTAATGGCCTTTGCCTTAGCTGTCCGTAAATGTGTTGTCGAAATTGATGGTGCAAATTTTCAGTTTTTTAGTCCTTCCTAAAGGCAGTATATAGCTGGTTACATTCATACCTGTAGGCCTTATTCGCGAATCAAGTTGTTTTTATTAAACAAAAAAACTAGTTTCAAAATTGTCAGGTATTTTACTAGTTTGAATCAAAACATTAAAATTATTGCTCGAACACCATAAATATTTTTGGAGTTTACATTATAACTTTAGCGATTCTGAACTGAACTTAAAAATATTTTCAACTTTTTTTCATTTCTTAAATAATTTCCATTTGTAATTTTGTACGCGTCATAGATATAGAAACGATACATTCATTCTTGTAATGGGGGGGGGATAATATAATTCGTCAAAATTTTGGTTTTCTTTTTTATGGTTTCGAACTATTGTAATCCCTTGTCAATATATATGCAAATATTGTTGCAATACCAGTTTTTTGCTCTTTAAGCAATTTAATATAAACTTCTCAATACATAAAATCTTCAATTTTTCCACATAACTGAGACAACGTCATTGCAATACTGGTGTATATAAAATGACATAACTCAATAAATACTTTTTTTAATCAATTGTTTGCTAAGCTTCAAACTTTTGTTTTCTTTTTTAAGGTAATTGAATTGTTGTAATCTCTTGCTAAAATACATACAAATATTTTTGCAATTCGCTTTTTTTTTGCTATTCAAGCAATTTTAATGTCTTTTCATACTGTATCTTTTCAAAGATATTTGATTATTGAAACAAGTCCTATTTCTAAATAAGCTTTCTATTAAGATTCAAACTTTTGGTTTTCTTTTTTAAGGTTTTTGAATTGTTGTAATCCCTTGTTAAATATATACAAATACTTTTGCAATTAAAACTTTTGTGCACTTTACGCAATTTAGCGTATTTTCATACTGAGGTTATTCAAAGATATAAAGTCCGCTTTCTAGCAACGATTTCTACTAAGCATCAAACTTTTGGTTTTCTTTTTTAATGTTTTTGAATTGTTGTAATCCTTTGTCAAAATTTATAGAAATATTTTCGCAATCACCAGTTTTTTGCTATTTAAGCAATTTAATGCATACTTTTCCATGCATGAAAATCTTCATTTTTTTCACACGAGTGTGACAAGTGTGAATGATGTCATTCACATAAATCTTTCTTATCCAAAATTAAGGCTCTTAACGAATTTTCTCTAACTTCTGACTAGTCAAAATTATTTTTTAAGGCCAGAATATACCAGAATATATATAATATATATATATATATATATATATATATATATATATATATATATATATATATATATATATATATATATATATATATATATATATATATATATATATATATATATAAATTCTTTGCCCAACAGCTAGTAAATTCCAGCCCAACAGCTAGTAAATATATATATATATATATATATATATATATATATATATATATATATATATATATATATATATATATATATATATATATATATATATATATATATATATATATATATATATATATATATATATATATATATATATATATATATATATATATATATATATATATATATATATATATATATATATATATGTATATATATATATAAATTCTTTTATTCACAAGCAAATTTTAATGAGAGAGATTTTTAAATTCAAGGAAAAGAGAACAAGAGTATTTTATTGAAAACATTAAAAAAATTATTATAGGGACATAATCAATTAGAGAAGGAGATAATTTAATCTACCTGATTGACTAGAGATAAGTCAATTTGATAGGAGCACTGAACCCTGAACGAACAAATGGTTATTCTTCTAAACATCTTTTATTTTTGATTTTTTATGCTTCAATAGAGGCCAAATCTTCATTTATTCATGCAATTCATATGCAGATATCGAACACTGTTCAAAATTCGGGAAAATGTTTATGCTACGGATTCACATCCATTGCTTTACCAGCGGCTTAGTTTAGCCTCTCTACCAATCAGCAATCTGTCATACTTAGAATTGTGTAATGTAAGGAAGATAAATGTAGTAGAAAATGCGATAAATCCATATCTGTAAAAAAAAAGCTTAAAAAAAACTCACATTCTGAAGTTCTTCAGTAAGAGTGTACTCCATCATTTGGCAAATGGTTATGTACTTCCTTAATTTATTTGACAAATCTTCACTTAGAAAAGTAAAGATGGCACTGATCATGTTGTCATAACTGCTCAGCTTCTCTTCTTTTATTTTTAAAGGCACAAGGACATCACTCTAAAGGATGAAATAAAATCAAGAAAACAGTTAAAAGTTAAAAAATGAAATAGAGCAAGAAAAATAAAATACAACCAAAAATCAGGCTTTATTCGGGCTCCTCGTACTCCATATATCTTTTAGAAGATGTGTATCCATACATTTATCTTCTAAAATATGCTCTATAGCCAAACGATAGTATTTACAATCATTTGATCGGCAAAAAAAAGATTTTGCTTTTCCACATCGCAAAAAAAACGGAACAAGTGCAAAATAAACAATAAACATCGTCACTGTCACGCCTGAAAATAGCATATGACATTTACAAACCCTTGGAATAGTTGCCAAATACTGTTTATAAAGCAAAGTTGGAACAGCATATACTGTTTTCAAGGTTTGGAACAGCATAGGCAATTTAAGTGCAATCAATATATTCAAGCCTGCCACGTGCCAACAAAAACTGTTTGTTAAGTGGTGCTCAAAGGGAGGATCAGCATGGGCAATTTAAGTGCAAACAAACTTTGGTCCTCCTTTTCCTATATTACTCTGCTGTTTTTAATTACAAGCAGTTTTTGACAAACATCACAGAAGAGTGAAAACATCAGCTACAGCCTTTGGGCGTGTCAGTGACGATACTTTGGAGTGTATTTTCAAAGTCCGTCGTCAACATCTGTAAAGTTCCATTCGGTCCCACATAACTCAGGAGGTTATTCATTTTTCAATGGTCTTAACTGCAAAGCTAAAATCACCCAGGCTTCTGGTCTTACTTATTTGATTTTTTTTTTCTTCCTTTCTACCTCCCTTTCTTACCAGCTTTGTGTTGATGTTGTATTTTTTCACAGTGTTTCTCCTCTCTTTCATTTTTTTGGTGCTCCGGAAGAGGCCTGAACATCGATTTGGAACATCTAAAATTTCTTTTGTCAATTATTGATCTCAGCCTTTTTTCGCAATTTGATAATCTTGTATGTTTTTTAGCTTGTTTCTACCGATTTTTTTTTCCGTCGGCCACAATTAAGGTGTATGATCCTGAGTACATTAGTAACCAGGGACGTCAAAAGTACAATCCACGTCCACAAGGGCCTGATAAACTTCATTTAATGTAATCTATATATTATATCACTGTAAAAATATTGTTGCAATATTTAATAATTGAAATTTGTTTATTTGGATTTTTATGACCACATTTTGCTTGGGAGAATCAGAAATTAAATTAGCGGGAATCTAGAAGAAACTCCAACCTAAAAAGAGCCATTAAAGTCGAAGTCTCTTAAAAAAAATATAAAGATGAAACTTATATATTTTTCGAATTATTTTATTCTTATTATAATTTGCAATATTTTTGTTTCTTATCAGGATTTTTCGAATTCTTAGTTCGTTAATTCTGTATAATCATGTTTTTTAGTTTCCATCTCATTATAACTTCTAAAAAGTAACCTCTAAAAGTAAGATTCTTACATAAGTCAACGTTTTAAGTTCGATTTATTTAAGTTTTAAGGACAGAAAATTGGGCCTGAAACTTAAAAATTTACAAAAACCGACAAAGTGGAAGTCTGTTAAAAGATAAATATTAAGACACGGCTTTTTGAATGTTTTTTTTTTTCGTTTTTTTTAAGGCCCAGGGTGTTGTTTTACAGCTGAGCCAAGCAAACCAAGATTATAATAGTGGAAACTACAGTAATGACAGCAGTCAAGAATGGTTCTGAAGCGCGAGCACCCCAAAAACGAAGGAGGCTTTGCAAGATGTTTTCTAGAGAAATTGCCTTCGGATTGATTTGGGTACGGGTCTGACTGACAGTATTCCATACAGTAAGCTACACGAAAAATTCGGTTTAATCCCACTTTCTAGGGCTAAAATGAGGGAAAAGATGAGAGGGCTAGGACACGTCATGCATATGAAAAATGACAATTCCCAAAGATCGTCATTGTCGGCCCACCGTCTAGGGCGAAGCGAAAATCGGGTCGTCCCCGAATGACTCTTGGAGGATTTTTTAGAGAAATATACAAGAGAAATGGGAACTCCTTGGGAGGGTGTAAATAAAAAGTCTCTAAATAGATTGGGATGAAGAAATAGCGTGCGTATCTGTGTTGGCTTTATGCAATTTGATGCAGCAGTTAGTTGTTAGTACTAGTAGACGCAATATCTTTTTTACTCTTTCATTGTATTCACTTTTTTTAAGTATCTTATACATTGTTTTAATTTATTCAAAATTCTAGTGACAGGGAATTTCATCAAGGATCCTAAAAAAAAAAAAATTAGTAAAACCTGTCAAAGTAGAAGCCTAGTCAAAACAAACCCCAAGGCGATACTTAAGTATCTTTTGTATTTTCATTTCTTTTTATCATCTTCTATGCTGTTACTATCATTTTTTGTCATGAGTAGCCTACATCTCGTATTTTTATTATTCTTTTATCTATTTCTTATTTCTTACTTGCTTGCTTTTGCGATCTTATTTTGGTTAGGGTCAAGTAGCATTGTTGTTTAAGTCTAACAGCAAAATATTCAAAAACCAAAGTCTTCAGGGTGAGAGGGTGAAACTAGTTCCTAAAAAAGGTATAATGGTACCCAAATTATGAAATTTTAACCACACATCTTTTAGGCAACCTTCGAAAGATTCCCCTTGAACCCCTAACAACATATGTGCAAACGAGAACTTTCACACTAAATTGTTGCGAAATTCAACTTACCGGTAACAAAGATTTTCCTTCGGAAAGAATAATGACCGGGATGTTGGCATTGTATTCTATTTGGTGGTAGTGAAAATCATATGCCAATTTTTGCCACAAAATCAAGTTTTCCAATGCATTTACGTTTTTCACACCTGTAAAAAAGCACACAGGAAAAGAATATGCTATAAATGCGACAGGAATCACTGATTCAATGCTTGTATTATTCTTTTTTCTTCTCCTTTATTTTGAATTTTCTTTTAGTTCTTTGTTATTTTTCTTTCCTTTGTGACTTGTTTAGCTTTTTGACATTCTGCGTTATTTTTGTTTTATTTCCTTTGTATGTTTTTTTTTCACTTGCGTCAAGAACGGCCAATAATTAAACGAAATAATTATACATTGACTTTTTTTATTCCCCTGGCCTAAAATCTTGTTTCCTATATATTTTCCGATTTATTTGTAAAAATTAGCTAGGATTCTAAGAAATCATATCAGTCTTAACATTGATTTTACTATTAAATGAAAACCCATTCATTCGTAAACACCATGATTTTTTTTAGCCTTACCCATGATAAAAGTAAAGTTCTCAGTCTCACTACCTCTCTCATTTAAGTTTTTTATGTTTACCTGTCTTGTATTTAACCTATCTCTGCACAAGAAAAAAAAATAAAAAAAAGAAGAGAGGTAAATAACGACTAAGACCACTCTACCTTTCCATCATACTAAAAAAAAAGATTAAGTAATTAAGGATCAATCTAAGATACTTAAATTTTGTTGACCTTAAACGAATATGTCGGCTCTATATCCAAGGGCAGCCCTCAGCAAGGCACATAAAATAAGACTTAAAACAAAATACGTGATCATTAAAACTAGAATTAAAACAATCCCAAAATCATTGCTTAAAAGGAGGTTCAACCGAAACTGAAGAGAAAAGACCGAAAACGAGACAATTCACTATGATAAATACAAGTAGATTGCATCCTCTGGAGACCATGGTGGCCACAGCCACTATTCCTTCCTTCCTTATTGGTTTAATATCATGAAGAAGGTTTAACAGCGATTCATCAACGCACTCTTGACGATCAATAAACTTTTACGTAGCTGATTTCTCTAGCTTTAAGTGTTGGTTGCGCAATGGTATAGCCATAAGGCACTCTTGAAGATCAATGAACTTTTACCTAACTGATTTCCCTGGTCTTGGGATACGGGTGTCATGCATCATTGCGCTGTATGGATAAAGAGTGGTTTCATATATCATTGCAGAGGAGTCAATAAACTATGGTGAGAAGCTAATTACTTCTGATTTAGGATTTGAGGTGAAGCTAATTACTTCTGATTGGGTGAGATCTTTTTAAAGTTGCTTCTCTACACCTTTCAAACACAGTGAGTATCTCCTAGCAGTGTCCTATGGATTTAATGCGAAGCTAATTACTTTTGATTGGTGGTTTGTCATAATTGCTCATTGAATTTGGTGAGAAGTTAATTAATTCTGATTGGGTGTAACCTTTTTCACAGTTGCTTCTCTACACCTTTCAAAGAGTGAGTACCCCCTCGCAGTGTCTTATGGGTTTGCTTGCTTCTCTGCACCTTCCAAAAAGAGTGATTTCCCCCTCGCAGCGTCATAAGGATTTGCTTGCTGCTAAACACCTTACAAAGAGATTGAGTATCCCCTCGCAGTGTTGTATGAACTTGCTTGCTGCCTAATTACTTTCGATTAAAATATTGATTTCGCTTCGATTAAAATTGATTAGGCTTGTCATAATTGCTTATTGGATTTCCTAAGGCATTCTTGAGAAACAATGAACCTTGAACCAACCTGGACAAGGCAGTTCTACCTTTCTTAATGATATTGCGAAAGAGCTTCCGTAACTATCAAAGATGATTACCAAGCATTTTTCGATAATTTCAGCAATATTTGACTGAACGAGGATTTGAATTCGAGATTCCTAAGGATGAGTGATAGTCAGCTGAACTAACAAGTCAATGTTGATAAATTGTTCTTAGAAATATATTGACAAAACCGTCATATATCACCTCATGAATCAACAATTAAATGATATGAGTAGTTTCCTATTAATACATCCGAAGACACCCATTGAATTTATGATTTACTTGTCTGGTGTAGGAATGAAGCGTTTTGAAATAATGGATTGTAGAAATAATGGATTGATTTATCAGGTAACATCTTCGTCCCGCCACTGCTCGAAATGAAGAACATATCAAATGAATGAAACTCGAAATGAAGAATATGAACTCTTGAAATGCCGTTATTCCTCTTACAAACGGAGAATTGCAAGTTGTGATACAAATTCTAAAGCGAGTCTGTAGTTTTAATACTAAAAAGATCGCTTTACTTCGAACTTGTCTACAAAATAGTCATGGAATGTCCATTTCAGATCTAAAAGGACAGTCAATCATTGAACTGAGCTCATTGTGCAGAAGTGATACCAAATTAAAAAAAAAATTGAATTAACAATCTAGAAATGCTTTATTCTTATGCTGTTAAAAGTGCCCTTAAATCGTTTACTTTTACCATACCAAAACTCCTCTATTTTTAGCGTTTTCAGTAAAGAACTAGTTTTCTGTAATACTAGAAACATAGGGACATATTACCAGTTGATTTATTTGCACTAGTTTTCTTGATAATATATGTTAGATAGGCTGTGAAGTAATAATTTTGTTTCGTTGTAAGTTTCAAGTTCTCTCTTTAATTCCCTCGGAAAAATTTAGTTTTTTAAAAATTATACTACTACTATAGATTTACCCCGCTAGAGATAAGAGAAAGGTATATTAGTCATTTGAAGTACAAAGCCCCTCATACCTGAAGACAACTGTCATCTATCAACCAACTTTTAATTAAAAGTGTTTTTGATCAAATCTAAGGCAAACTAATTTGAAAAAAGTCTCTAACCCTTAACCAAGATGACGAGCAAACTATTTTTACTTGCACATCCTTCCATAGCGGACGTGAAACCAAATTTTTCATGCTATGAAATACATCAGAAGCAAATAATTGTTATTCCAACTAGCATAAGATGCCAACCCGGCATCGCAATAATGGCCACAGTATAACAGCCAATTGTAACCTACATGTCTTAAAATTTGAATCCCGCTTTGTTTCAATGTTTTCGCAACACTAAAGTTGTCAGTCCCTCAACTTTTTTCGGATGATAAATCGCTTGAAATGATTTTTGTACGAAAAACTAATATCATATGCTTTAATCAGCTTATAAAGGACTATTCATCGGGGTTAAAAAAAAATCTATCTGTCTTGGTTTAAAAGCTGATTCTCTTGCCGCGGGCCACAGTTTTAACATCACTTCTAACAAAGGAGCAACGAAAAAGCTCCAATTTCTTCAGTGACGGAGCCAGGTAGCCGCCACACAACTTAAGCCCTTTCTGATTTCAGTCGAACTTCGAATTGAAACTGCTGCTTGCCCGCTGGAACAGAGCTTTCCAGTCGAAAGTAGAAACATGGCTCGATAGAAAAAAAAGGTTTGGTTGTATAACTTTAGATACTGATCTCCTACATAGGCTAAGAAACTCCACTTCAACTTCAAATCACAAGCGACAACCATCCTTGTTCTTTACCCCAAGCAAGGATTCAATGCGGCTTTCCGAAATGCAATGTTACGTCCATCAATCTGGCCAGGCGTCCAACCGCGGAGGTTAGAACCTTAACACTTTCTAGCAATAAGCTGAAATCGGCAGACTAGAATAATAACAATAATAAAAAAAGAAGTAAAGAGCCTAACCAAATAATTAAAAGAACCTAACAATTAGATGAGTCTATTTTATTTATTTATTTTTATTTACCCTGGGCCGACGGTTAAAGACCAATGCCTGTGAGAAGAGCACAAAATGTAGATTTAAATAGTCTATGTAGTGCAGAATAATCCTGACTATTTTATAAATATACGTAATGTATTAAAAAGAAACTAATTCGAGTTCGTTTTGAATTTTTAAGATTCTATTTGGTAGCGTTGCACTGTCCCTGGCAATAACATTTTTTAATTTCTATTACCCCTTTGAGCATGCCAAAAAGTCCCTTCTGATCAGTTTCCTTGTTTTAGTGCGGGCGAAAAGCACCAAAATACTTCTGTGTTTGAGGAAAGCACCAAAATTGGCCGAGATGTACTTTCGAGTATGCTCTTTAATATGGCTCGATTACGCAAGCGAAATTCTTCCTCGGAACGCGGTTAGGTGGCTTGAAATCCAAGATGGCGGACGAAAATACGAGTTTGTCAAAATGAGAAGACATGGCCGTTCAAATAGGCTAGTATGGGGTAATCGATTGCACAGGTTCCGCATATGAGCTTAAAAATAACCTAAGTTGTACCGTGGCGCCGCTATGTGCCTCAAATTCAAGATGGCGGTCGAAAATATGAGTTTGTCAAAACGAAAAGATAAGACCCCTCAAATAGGCCAGTATGGGGTAATCGATGGCAGAAGTTCCGAATATAAACGTAAAACTAACCTAAGTTGTACCGTAGTGTTGCTAGGCGCTTCAGATTCAAGATGGCGTTCGAAAAATACGGGTCTAAAATCAAAGATGGCGGAAGAAAATGCAATTAATGCAGCAGTTTTAAATATCGTTCTGTCATTCTGACATACGCCTAATAGTAATACGGTCTGTACAGTACAAATTTCCTAAGTATGAGATCAAGACGTGTCCAATTTATGGTCTTTGTAACAATTGCTAAACCAAAATCAGTTAAATACTTGTTAACTCTTCATCTCTTTATTTATTGTAAATGAATCAACGTAAGCTAAACGGACGGATTAAAGCATTTAAGAATTATAGTTTTATCAGGAACACAAAGAGATCAATCGACTCTTCAGGTAAAAAGAATAATCACATGTTCAACAATGAAAGGACTTTGATTTGAACCAGCATAGTGGGCTACAGTTAAGGTCAAATTTCCTGCAGCGGCACCTTCTTTCACACCCTTTTTTGCAACCACAACGCACTGTCTCGCGACAGACTTTTGACGCTGGCGGAAGGGAACCTAACCAATTGGGAAGCCACTTTCCATCGGTGCCTATGACCTAGCCAAAGTAAGAAAAACTGGGAAGAGTGGGTGTCGATTCCAGGCTGCGACTCCACACATGACCTGACTGTGGTGCAGCTCTAAGGATATGCTGTAAAAGCGAAGCACTAGCTGGAGGAAGTCTCCGCATGTTCTAGGTCTTTTGTCAGAGAAATGTTTCTTTCCTAAATTCATTCAAGTCGTCGCAGTCTTGTTTTACGTCGTATGTCTTCATGACAAAGCGTTCAAGGTCGTGCACTTGCAGTTCTGTCAATTGGGAAGGCTGGTTAGTCAGTTGAAGGAAATTCTCCGTCAGTCCTGGCATATTTTGCCATGTCGGAAAGAACTGCCTCTATGTGTGGTGGATAAAAGAAGAAACGGTATCACATCCTGTAAACGCGTGGAAGAACGAAGGTGCCTGTGATTTCGTCGGCCCGAGGGATCGAACTATTTCGTGAATGGGAACGTACTTTAGGTGTGTACCGACACCAAACGCAATAAATAATTCGAATACTCCAATGAGATCAAAGCATGAGGTCGCAATCAAAATCACGCCTGTGTCCGCCGTTCGTATGAGAATCGAAGCATGTCCTTGTAAGACTGCGTCACAAGCGTGAAGGAAAAGGCGGGTGTCAGCCTCTTCCTGTGAACATAACTGGATGACGTTCTGCTCTTCGAATGCCTGGTTATCTATGCACGTGTTTCCAGTAGTGCAATATACTCGTTTTGACGTCGGAGACCTTTTCACGACAGCATGGGACAGCAAGTTAAACAAGTCTGGTTTGTTTGTATCTACTTGCAGGAATTCTTTCCACTTCAATGAGAATTTGTGTGTTCGCAACAACTTTTAGTCGTGAACCCTTGCCTCTCTGACTTCTGACAGACGACTTTAGACTATCCAGTCTGTAAACATCGAATACGAGGTCAAGTCTCTCGACATGTCTGAGCTGATACTCTATCATGGGAAAAAACACGTTTTCTGCATACTCTCTGAAGGTCTTCGAATTCCCTGGGTTCAACATTTGCACCAGAGCAGCTCCATCTATCAGTTTCACTGTAACATTTGGAACGTTCACCTCAGCAGCTGGGTTTAAGCTGATACAAGCAAACCATGATCTTTTTCCACCACCAATTCCCTTTTGAAACTGACCACTAGATGACAGGTTGAACGAAAGCAGTCGACATGTAGGCAAATTTAAGCCGTTTGCTATGTGTCATGTTTGGACGAACGAGCGTAGTTTTCTTATTGTGAATATCGGGTTTTTCGTGCAAACTGGTTGTATTTTTTAGTTAGTTTAGTATCAAAATGCTTCTTATCATTATTCAGAGCAATAGACGGAATTCCAGATATGGCAATAGACGGAATTCCAGATATATTACTTTAGTCCACTCTTACTTTCATATACCAGTGCCATCGATTACCCCAGACTAGCCTATTTGAGCGGTCATGTCTTCTCATTTTAACAAACTCGTATTTTCGTCCGCCATTTTGAATTTGAGGCACTTAGCGGCACTACGGTACAACTTAGGTTATTTTTGCGTTCATATTCGGAACCTATGCCATCGATTAACCCATACTAGCCTGTTTGAACGGCCATGTCTTCTCATTTTGACAAACTCGTATTTTTGTCCGCCATCTTGGATTTCAAGCCACCTAGCGGCGTTCCAAGGAAAAATTTCGCTTGCGTAATCGAGCCATATTAAAGAGCATACTCGAAAGTACATCTCAGCCAATTTTGGTGCTTTCCTCAAATACGGAAGTATTCTGGTGTTTTTCGACGCTTTTCGCCCGCACTATTTCTTTAGTTTTGATCTATGACGAGGCTAGAATAAAACAGCATTGTGACTCAAAGTAAACATAATTTTTTTTTTTAAATGACAATTTGTTATACTAAATGACAATACCTATACTAAACTGCAGCCGGAGAAGCTGTCTTATCCCATCTAGAATGAAGAATTAATTGTTGAATTTCAATCATTACACTTCCTTGCGAAGCGTGGGATTGAACCCATTGATGTCGGCTTATGACTTATTCAGTCATCAGACAAATGTCTCTGATTTTCCTTGCCACTGTCCTTTCGTCCATAGCTGAAGCACTTAGCTTCTGGATCATATTGAAAATATCTCTTGTCATCATCAGTTATTACGGAAATGTTCCTTTGGAAATGGCTAGAACTTGAATCCATTGGCTTTTAAAGGGGCATGTTTGGCAATGATTTGTATGTAGTTGCATCGAATGAATCAAGTAACAACTGGGAATTGGTTCAAATTCAACATTGTAAAGGCTTGAATAACAAGTACAGAACTCTTCCTGGCTTTAAAAACACAATTTGAGATTCCTTTTCTGAAAAATCTAATATAACAACAGAAAGGCAATACCATTTTATTTCCCTTTCGACGCTCTTTCTAAATATAATATTAGCTGCAGCAAAAACTAAACCTCTCCCCCCCCCCCATAGACCAACTGTAGATGATAAACAAGCAAAATAAATAATTCAAAGCAATAGAATCAGCAAATTTTTACACATTTAAGCGTTAGGGAGGAAGTAATATATACAAAACATTTACTATAAAATAGTCTAAAGACAAACTATAAAATGAAAATAAGACTAGTGCATGTCTGATGCTTAGATAAAGTATTTTCTTGAACAACCAGACTTACCATTTGCATCCAAGGTACCCGTGCTCAATGCAGTTTCGTCAAGAATTAAATGAGTGTTTTCACTTAACTGCAGTACACCACTGACTAAGCGATTCATCGTGTAGTCCTTCCTGGAATTACCAGAAACAAATATCAGAAATTGGAAGTTCCCTTTAGAGCCGAACAACTGTCCCTTTCAGGCCTCTGTTTACCCCCCCCCCCCCCAAGCTGGAATTTAGTTTCTTCGAAAATCTTGTCGAAACTATGATAAACCTGTATAATTGCATCAAAGAAACAGAAACAAGCATCAACAGAAACAGATCAGTTTTTAGTACATATTTACCTTTGTAGTACTATAAAGTACCTTTATAGTGCTTTTATAGTACCAAATAGAATCTTTACGGTAAAAAATAGTTTATTTTTAGTTTTTACTGCCATTTTCACTTGATTTTCGAAAAATGGCTCCAACTTTGCCTTTCCCCCAGGATTTTACGGAGTAGCTAGTCCAGTGCGTACACTAGAAAAACGAAATGAGCCTTATATAACACGCCTGGGCAGTAATAGCACTTTGCTAAGTGTTTTTCGATAGTTTTTTCATGTTATAATTGTTGAGTTTGACTTGTTTCTTAGAAGTGTGTTTTTTTTTGTTCTTTTCTTTTGTTTTTTCTCGTATTACTCCGTCAGTTTTGTATTTTTTGCAATATGACGGAAAAAAAACATATACATACATACATAAATACATAGAAAGAACTATCGTTACCATAATAATAAAAAAAGCTTTTATAGCCCCTCCCCACTGCACCCATATCGCACGCTTCATTACATATTCATAAACATTAATTTTCTTCAAAAAAAAGAAGTCACAAGTTAATCTATATTCACTATATTCACTTGAAACACCTCCCATGAAGAAACAGAAAATATAGCATGAAAAAGATTTCTTGAGGCCATGGGTACCACTTTCCCAATAAAAAAGTCCACTGACCTCCACCATAAAAATTTTATGTACGCTGAAGTCGCTAGCTTTGTTGGAAAAAGTCTAGAATAACCAATCGTTTTTGCAGACTGTATGCACTTTGTGGGGTGAATATATATATATATATATATATATATATATATATATATATATATATATATATATATATATATATATATATACATATATATATATATACATATATATATATATATATATATATATATATATATATATAAACATATATATATATATATATATACATATATATATATATTATATATATATATATATATATATATATATATATATATATATATATATATATATATATATATATATATATATATATATGTAGAGAGAGAGAGAGAAAAAAAAAATAGCTAAAAAGGTGTAGCTTTTAAGTGAGAAAGAGGATTTGAGA
The DNA here is from genome assembly GCF_032884065.1 of Artemia franciscana. Lineage (NCBI taxonomy): Eukaryota > Metazoa > Arthropoda > Branchiopoda > Anostraca > Artemiidae > Artemia > Artemia franciscana. Next base: position 41,971,589 of record NC_088863.1, on the reverse strand, counting down.
GCGTTTCTTCTGAGCTCATATAGGAGTACACGTAAAGCTGTAATTATGGCTATAACATCCCAATTTCCTGGAGGTTTCTTCCAACCAATTCCAGACTCTGTTCTGATCTGCTTACCTGGGTATGAATGGTAAACCATTTAGATTTTGAAGAGTCAGAGGAAGATGGTAACACTTTGTTGTTAAGTGCTGTAAGAGGTTCACAAGACCAGGTACGAAGCCTGAACAGCTGGTTGGCACGTTTGTGAGATTGATGGACAGCTTACCAAGGGCCATTAGCTCGCGTCGCATATACCTTGAATAGTAAAGTCGAAAATGAACAACAAACACAGTACTTTACTTGATTCAAATTGGGAGAAGTTTTTATATAACACAAGTTATTATAAAATTCTCTATAGACAAATGGTCTATTTGTTTAAGATTTTAAAACAAAAGATAAGATCAACTTAGACAAATAAAATGTACTTCCATGTAGGCTAGGCGTGTCTCCTCTTGTTTTACAAATAATACCCACTTTGCTATCCAATAATACCTGTAAAAAAGGGGGCTAAGGTTGGCCCCAATATTCTCAAGAAATAAATCTCTAAGTTTGTTTTTTTTTCTGTTTTTGACGCCTTCTATTGTAAAATGCACTGATCGTTATTAGGTTTTTTCTTTTATCTTTTTTTTTTTACTTTGCTAATACTTTGCAAGGATCTTCAAGGAAGCTAGTCAATTTTTGACTTTGTATTGTATTTTTTTTAGACCCAACTAGAGCTTTTGATGTACGAAATTGCGGTATCTAGACAAACATATGTAATGAACCAAACACCACCAACCACAAACTTTTTACAATCCATTACGCAACAAAAGTGCTTTTGAATAGTTGCAGGGTCTAATTATCGAATTCTAATATATTTAAAAAAACTTTATATTAAGAAATACAATTCTTACAATTATACTAAGTTCCTTGTTTATCTGCCACTACTGTCGAAACTTTTAATAATCCTGACTATTATAGTCCCTGACTACTAGTCCTGACTATCAGTCGATTTTATTATATTGGAAGATGATTGTCGAAATCTTAAAAAAAAAACGCAGTACAGAAAAATAGAAAAAGGAAATAATGTACAGCATTTTTTTTTTAAGTAGAAGAATACCTGAAACAGGAAAGAGCTACTCCCTTTATAAGTACAAATAAAAAAATAAAAAAAAGGAAATCATTTATGATGAAAGGAAAGAGCTAAGTTGAAACTTAAAATGAAGAGATATTACTGCTTTGCAGTTTACGCAACATATTTTGAAAAAAAAAAAAAACTATTTCAAACAAACTAACTCTTGATATTTCCCTATATTGCTAAAATTCTGAAAAAAACAAGTACTTTACTAAAAACGCAAAACCAGGCAATAGAAGATGAATAAAAACCAAAAATCGGTAAATTGCCTGAAGGAAATAAAAGATTCAATAATTCATAAAATAATTCGTAAAGCTCTCACGAGTCTTCAACGGACCAGGAAATCGATACATTTTACGACACAGTCTTCGAACTCTCGAACAACTCAAGAAAGCTTAGTTTTCAATAAAGCACGAGTTGTTCAGAATTTTACATACTTAGGGAAATATTAAAAGCCAGTTTGTATGAAACAGTTAAAAAAAAAAAATGCATAAACAGCGAAGCAGTAATATTGTTCGTATTAAGTTTCACTCTTTAGTGTCATCAAAAAAACTTTGTTTAAAAAAAAAAAAATTCTTGTACGGTACACAAGTTTTAAAAATGTTAACAATACAATATATAAAAAGTTACTCAACAAAAAACTTATGAAATTAACATGAGTTTTCGCTTAAATAGGGCATTAAATATAGGCGAAACTTCACATTTCTCTTAAACTTTCCCTTATAAAATGTTGAATTTACCAAAAAAGAGTTCATGGGGTACTTATCCTTGGCATTTTCGAGGAGTTGCAAATATAAAAAATCAATTATCTATGAAGTTATTAAAAGAAGATGTGCAACTAATATCCTTTGCGAAAATTGGTATTTTTCATTATTTCCGCTTTTTTTATTACTTTAATTTCAAAGGAGAAATGATCATTAGAAATGAAACGGTGCTTGGGCCCTTCAAAAAAGAATGAAAAAAGAATAAAACAGAATGGGCCCTTCAAAAAAGTTTATATCCAATATTTAAACCTGTGTTACTACGGACAAAAGGCATAGCTATTAACATTCAAATAAACCATTTTGTACATAGCAGTCTACTTTATACTATTTGGTGTTTCATGTCATGCTAGAATACTGTAATTATATGCTAGAAATTTAGGACAATAAGGTAGCCTACACCTCAAAGTTTTATCACCGCTCGACAGGGCTTCTTAGTGCTGTTTTCAACTACAAATCTACGAAAAGAAGTCTGAAATGATCAATAACTTAGAATTGAGCCCTTAAATATCTGTCTACAACGTTGTCTACGTGACATTTCTATTGGCGGCAATTGAGGGAGGGGAGTGGCCTTGCCCCTTAATTTCTTGCCAATACCTAAGTTTTGAAAATAACTTTTTTTAGCATTTTCATTGGAAAAAGGCCTTTTTGCCATTTTTTAAAAAATCGAAGAAAAAACAACCTAAAGTGCAATTTTTGGGTGACACCTAGTGACGGCCTTTATCGAGTCGACTTTATAGAGAGCAATCAAATATAAAAATTAGCTTTTAAAAGGGCCCGAAACAGCTCTCTGTGATATTCTAGTGCCCTGCCCAGCTTTCCATCCTGGATATAGTACCCAAATTACCCTTTTGGGTGCCACATCGCATTTTATGATGGCGTTAACAAATCAAATTTAGTAAAAGCGATTGGATATTAAAATTAGCTTTTAACTGATCCCTTAAACAGTTCTCTATGATGCTACAGTGCCGCATACATCTTTTCCATTCCAAAAATGACTCCGAGAATAAAGAAGTTACTTTATTGATTTTAAAATCCAAAATAAAAGTCAGCTCTAACCTTTATTACAGTTCACTAATTGCACTAAATTTTTAAAATAAGATACTGTACATGGATCTTTTAAAGACGTGTTATCCAGCCATATCACGAAAAAAGGTACTAAGAACTATAAAAATACATTTTAGGCGGCAACCCTGATTCTGTGTATGTTTATTTTTAAGTAACTGTTGCAATGTTGCGCAGTACTAAATTAGAAACACACCAAACATACTCACACACTTGAAATTAGATGACATATCATGTACTCAGCAGCCAGTGCATCACCAAGTAGTGCTTCGGTAAAAACTGACAACAGGTTTTGTCGTAAGTCTTTGACTGATCTCATTATTTCACTGAATACTGAAAATACAAGGACTGTTTACTACTTGAACGACAAATTGTGCAAAATACAAAAAAAAAACATATGAACATTTTTTCAAGTAGTCATGATAAAATAAACTCATATTCAGATCAATGGTTTCTTTATTGTAGTCACATCGTAAAGAAAAAACATAAGGCTGATGCATGCTTTTCTTATTTCTGTAAAGTCTTTGAAATATCCGCATGCAAATTTATTAGGCAATAATACATTTCGGTCGCGTCGAAAAACAATATACCGAAAATAGATGTTTCGCTGGCTAGCATCTAGTTTAGAATATTTGTGGAGGGATAAATATATATTAGCCAAATAAATCATCTAAAAAGCTCACCTAACCACAACCAAATATTGTCGGCTGGAATTAATGACTATCTAGTTTAGAGACTTTCTTTACATTAGAAGGTTTTTGAAACGGGTGAAAGAAACATTAGGGCTTAATATAGAGACAAAATTAGGACCTGGAAGGACGTTTTGAAGATCTCTCCCGCCTCTCCCTTAATAATCACTCTCTAAGGATTTTGCGTAGAGACAGATTTTTGAAAAACAACTTTTTCCCAATTTGGCTAAGAGCCTACTTGTTACCACAGTAGGTCTCGGCAAAGGCTGTAAGTGGGTAGCTGAGAAACACATCGGTTTTAACAGCCAGCACAGTGGCACCAAAAAAAAGAGATGCAGGTGTTGCCATAATGCTGTACAAATCTGCATCCAGAGCTCTAACTAAATGGACACCCATAAATGAAAGGATTATCGAGGCACAGCTCACATCGACAAGCCAAACTAACAGTAGTCGCATGTTATGTACCAACTAATGACGCACATGATAGAACAAAGGACAGTTTCTACAACGCTCTACAATCTGTCGCCAAAGATATCACCAGTCATAATCTTGTTTGTTTTGTTGGCGACTTCAATGCCAAAGTGGGGAGCGACAAGTCCTACTGTCCTGAGGTTCCTGGCAGTCAAGGTCTCAGCAAATTCAACGAGAATGGATCACTGTCAGTTGACTTTGCTCTAACAAATGATCTCATCATCGGTGGAACTCCTTTTCAACATAGAAACATCCACAAATACTAATGGAACTCGCCGGATGGTCGAACCCATAATCAGATAGACCATATCCTGATAAAAGAAAAAGTGGAAGTCGAGTCTCCAGGATGTTCGGGCCCAGAGAGGAGCCGATCTCGCCTCAGACCATGCCTTGATGATCACAAAACTGTCCCTCAAGTTAAAATCCCCAGAGAAGCCAGGATCCAAAGAAAAGACCGTCTACGATTCCGAAACACTGTCAAATGCAACAGTTGGTCACAACTTTAACATCCAGCTTACAAACAGGTTTGAGAGCTTGGCCCTAAATTTTAACAATGAAGGCACTGTGGAGTCATTCTGGAACACCATAAAAGAAGCCTTTAACCAGACAGCACTAGAAACGCTTGGACACATAAAAAAAGCCAAAGACGAATGGTTATCCGATAAGACATGGATCCTCATTGAAGATTCAGAAACTAAAACAACGTCTTCTAAACAGTGGAGATGACTGCGATAAAGTCTTGAGAAATCATCAAGCTAGTGAAGAAGAGTGCAAGGGGAGATAAACGAGACTTTCTAGAAAAAAAAAGGCAGCTACGGCAGAAGAAGCAGCCAAATTCGGCGATTCCAGAGCTGTTTTAAAAAATACCAATGAAATCATTGGGAAACTACGTAACCTAAACGGGCCAGTTAAAGATGAAACTGGCAAGATGGTCACAGCCCCCGATGAAATCTCTAAGGTTTGGGCCGTACATTTGAGAAAGTCCTCAACATACGTAGTCCTCCGAACATAGCAGACATCCCCACAACCCCTTTCCTGGACCTTCAAATCAATACAGAAGAACCATCGACCGAAGAAATAGTTCGAACCACTCGCAAGATCAAGAACGGTATAGCACCAGGAAGCGACAAAATATCAGCAGAAATGATCAAAACCTCTTTAGGTACTTGCATAACGGCGTGGACTGCATTCATTGCATGCATCTGGAAATCCTGAAGAATGGAGAAAAAGCACACTCATCAAGCTTTTCAAGAAAGGAGATGTATTGAAGCGCGATAAGTGGAGGGGAATCAGTTTCCTTTCTATCCCGGGGAAACTATTCTCACAGATAATACTCCGCCGCATCCAGACAGCGCTAGATAAGCACTTGAGAGACGAACAGTATGGCTTCCACCCATCTCGCTCCTGTTCAGACCTTGTATATGTCCTTCGCATGTTGATTGAGGAATGCAACGAATGGAGGCAAAAGATGTACCTTGTCTTTGTGGATTTCGAAAAAGCTCTTGACTCAATACACCGAGAGTCGCTGCGGGAAATCTTCCGACACTACGGTATTCCAGATAAACTGATATCCCTGAGCTGTAAGAAAACACGGAGTACTGCGTTCGAACCCATGAAGGAAAAACAAGGTATTTCAGTATCATTTCTGGGTCAAACAGGGATATGTACTCTTCCCCATGCCATTTGTCCTTGTGATCGATTATGCGCTCCGAGATTGCACAGGGTTTGGGATCCGAATATGCGATAATTAACAATTAACAGATCTTGATTTCGCCGACGTAATCATCCTGATTGAGACAAACAAGGAAAGGCTCCAGGAGCTTCTCAATGTCATACGAGAGAAAGCAAGTCTTGGGGGCTGAAGATTAGTTCGGATAAGACAAAAAGCATGACAACGAGCGACTTACCACTTGGCATAAAGTGGGGGGACAATTCAGTAGAGCAGGTAGTGGAATTCAGATAGCTCAAAAGTACAGTCGAACGAACTGGATCAAGCGAAAAGGAGGTACAGTCTAGGATTGGACAAGCCAGTTTAGCTTTCAATCGACTAAAGCAAGTTTGGCTATCGAAAAATTACTTCCTGAAATTAAAATTGAGGCTGTTAAACACTAGCGTCCTCTCTGCCCTCCTCTATAGCACTGAATGCTGGAAATTGAACCAACAGCAAGAAAAGAGGATTCTTGCTTTCGAGAATAACTATACCCGCCGGATACTAAATATTAACTGGAGGGACCACATTACTAACCAGACAGTTCGCTCAATCACGCATCAGCCCCTGGTAACAGACTTCATACGCCAACTAAGATGGCACTACTTGGGACACGTTATTCGTATGACAGACTCCCCAGAACGATACTCGAGCGGTAATCAGAAAGAAATCTGAAGAAGAGGAAAGCCAAAAATACACTTCGTCGTACATACCAGCGGGACCTGAAGTTTATTAATTCGACAGTCCAACCCCAATGGGAAGACGTCTGGGCAGCAGCACATATGAGGGATGATTGGCAGCTCTTTCTGGATGCCCTGGGTGCCTCTGGCGGCAACGGAGGAACTAAGGTTTAAGGTTACTTAGACTTAGCTCCTCTCATGTCACGCCTTTCCACGACGACTTCCGCAGATCTCAAGGTCACAGCCAGTCACAGGTCTTCTAAAGATGTTCCCACCAGTATAGCATCCTTCCCTAAGCACAGACCAAGGGCCATTCTCTTTTTTCCATGCCTTCTAGCATCCAGGGGAACCCAGTACACGTGAGCCTGCCATCACCCATGCGGACCATGCGACCCCATTACCCCCATCTACCACTTAGGATTTTGTTTTTCATTCTATGACACCAGTGTATTCCCATGATACGCTGGAGGCAGTTATTTTCAAAAATTTGTAATCGTTTCTCAAGCTGCTTTGCCAGTGCCCATCTCTCGCAATTATACACTAGTAAAGAGAGGAAATTGTAATTTAGGATAAGACTCAACTCTAGATAGTACGTAGAGTTATCATAGATTTCTTTTAGTTTGGTAAACGCATTGCCTTCATAAGCATGGCGTGTTGTAGTTTAACGCTACATCCTTCCATCAGATTTCATGTAGGTTCCAAGATAACTAAGTTCTGCAACCTCCCATAGCTCGTCGTAACTGAAAAGTGCGCATGGCTTTCGCCTTTTCGGATACTAATCCAACTTGTCCGGCTGTTTTTGAGAGCTCTATAATAATAATAATAATATTTATTTCTAACCCACTTACATCAAAAAGGTAAATAGTGGAGTTAAAACTTGAAGAAAAACGGAAAAAAAAATGTGATACAAATAAAAAAAAAACGAGAGTCAACAATAGACATTAATCATACAAACGGATCAGACCGTGGTGAGGCGACAAACGCCGTTTCTGAGAGCTTTTTGTGTAGATCAGTCAGCTTCTCAGTAATGTTCGGAAGATGGAACTTTTTGAATATCTTTCGATTCCTATACCACAGAGGAAGATAGAGAAGAAATTTACAGAAACGGAAATAAGAGGATCGAATATCGCTAATATCTTTTTTCTTAAATATAGGGTAAAGCCCAGAAAGGTAAAGAACAGAATGATCGGAAAAAGTAGAATAAAGCTTACCAAGGGCAATACGATTGTATTTCCCTCGATTGGCTACAATTTTAGAGTAACCAATCTGGATTTTCACTCCAGCATCCCAGACAGCACGCTCCCGAAGAGTTTTGAGATTTTTTGTAAGTGTAATACCCAACCACCGGATCGAATCTACATGAGGGATAGAAAAATTTTGAAAAATTAGAGGCCTAGGAGAAGAGGGAACATTGAAAGAAAGATACTCACATTTATCAACATTAAGCGAAAGACCGATTTTAGTAAAAGAAGAAGAAACTTTATGAACCATCTGCGATAGACTGAGTTTAGACCGGCTAATTAAAAGAATGTCATCAGCATAAGCAAGGTAAGAAATATCACTCAAACCAACAAAACACATAGAAGAAATATTCTCAAGAATACCAGAAATACAAAATTTGAAAATACTAGGAGATAACACTCCACCCTGCCGTACGTTCCGACGAACAAGAACATTAGAAGATGAAAGGGCACCATTAGTTTTAATTCGAAGATAAGAATTACTATACCAAAACTTTAGAAGAAAAATAACTGAAAGGTTAATACCGTGACTATAAAGAGAGTAAAGAGCCTGACTATGTACAACACTATCGAAAGCCTTAGAAAGATCAAGAGCACAAATATGAAGACAATACCCTTTAGCCGAAGCATCTTTAAGAAGGAAAGCAAGAGCACGGTGAGCGTGCTGGCACCCGATGCCAGACCGAAAACCAAACTGATTCTCCCCGAAATTAGCATTCATACTTATGAAAGGAAGTAGGATGTGTTCAAGGATTTTACTAAAATTACAAGCAACCGTGATAGGCCTGTAAGAAGAACAATCCAAAGGAGTCTTACCTCGTTTAAGTACAGAAGTGACAGTTCCACACAAAAAGCTGTCAGGAACAAGGGAACAACAAAGGCACATTTGGAAAAACAACTGTAAATGGAAAAACAAAGACGGGCAATTTATTTTTAGATGACAAGCACTGATACCGTCAATATCAAGAGAACTTGATTTCAATTTCTTAACAGATGCAATTAAAGCGTCAACTGAAACGGGAATAACTTGTGCCTGAGTCAGGGAAGGCGGGAGAACCGAATCAAGCAGTTTCGAATAAAGCGCGTGCACTGCATAATTCACTTTGGAAAATATAACTGAATAGTGGTCAGACCATGCGGAAGGCGTAATGGGGCAATTAGGATTTGCCGAGTTATTTAAATTAGCTGAATTAATCACTTTGTCCCATTCTTTCTTATTGGTAGGATATTCTAACCCTTTGTAACGGCTCGATCGCAGACATTTCTTAAACTCACGCTTAGTTTTTTGTTTTATTTCAAACACATTCCCAGCTAATGGTCGACTGTTAGCAACCCATATACGCAGCCACAATTTGGCTTTATTTTTCACACTTTTCAGCTCAGGGTCACACGACCAGATTGGTTTCCTTGTGCCTTTCCTCACTCGCTCCTGAGGGACCGTTTTAAACACCACACGATTTGGTTGTAATAATGATTCAGATCATAATTACTTTTAGTAGGACTAACACTCAGCTGGAGTAGATGAAAAGGTACACGTAAAGAACCAAGGAGAATGACCAGGGTTGAAATATATAATGGCATATTAACATTTTTCCAATTACTCCGCACAAACCATTTAGAGGCAGGAGCACAAGCCTGGTCAGTACTATCTTTTCTAATCGAAAAGCATAGCGATAAAGGAAGGTGATCAATATCTTGCTCATCTTCGTGGACATGCACTGTTGAAGATGTAATGAATGGGGAACAAATCACGTGATCAATATCCGATAAGCTGCCGGAATTATGCACATACGAGAAAGGTAGATCCTTCGCAATTATTCTGTAATCAGGGAGACAATCAAGTAGGTTCACAGTACGAGCAGAATCACGTTTTACATCAGTGTTCATATCTCCAATAATAATAAATTCGTACCCATTTTTGCTTATACTTTGAAGGAGAGTTTTCAAACTAGAGCATGCTTTGGAGAATTTATTAAGCGATGTCATATTCTTCCCATCGTGAGGCAGGTAAGTGTTTATCAATACGGTTTTACCAAGTCTTATAGCCAATAAATGTTCATCAGAGAAATAGCATGACGGAGACAGAAAGCTGAGCTTTTGTTTTATAATACATGCTAAACCCCCTGAAGGCCTTCCAAAAGTAGATTTAGCATTTGTTGTGAAAACAAAGTGGGCGGAACTGCGGCGCAGGAAATTAACACTCGTTGCGATCAAAAGATGTTCCTGAAAGCATACAATGTCAAACTTACTGTACAGTTCATCAATGGTCAGGTCCTTGTTTTTCGTCCCATTAATATTGAAGGACACGAGTGATACTGATTCAGACATTAGTTTGTTTTCGGTAACTTGCGACTGACAATTGCTTTCAATTTAGGGCAAGTGAGGCTTAACGAAACATGATCACCTCTACAGTTTGCGCACTTAGGTGACAAATTGCAAGGTGAGTCTCTATCTGAAACATGAGGACCGGCACATCGCGCAGATTTCGGTGTAACACTGGGACAAGACGACTGGAGATGGTCAGGGGATCGGCAATTGTTACAGCACCGGGGAATCGCTTTGAACTCATAAACACTTAGGATTTCGTATCCAACTTTGAGACCATATCTAAATGCTTCGACTCTTGATGTTGCATCAGAGAATTCAAGTTTTACTGCAAGCGATTTCCCTAGCCTAGAGGCACCAGAAACACCAGGGCACGATATCAGGTGGGACAGTTCAAAATCAGGCGGGATTCCCTTCAGGAGTCCGTAAAACTTCTTGGTTAGAACTTTCGCAGAAGAGCCAGTAAACGCACCAGTCACCGATAAGCGGAAATCTTCAGCAACTGACTTATCTATATTGATAAACAGTTTGTCACGAACGGGGCGAATACTAGTAATTGATTCGTGTCCATCAATCTGATCTATCAGATCTTTACGTTTTATTGGGTCCGAAAGGGTAGATGGAAGGTTCGACACAACAATAGTAGCATGCGAGTCGGGAATTGCAGGTTTCGGCAGTTGCGGGTAATTCAGTTCATAAGCATCCAGCTTGGTGGCAACAACCTTGAGTAGTTGTTCCACACGATTCACCTTTGTTGACAGCCTAGAATACGCAACTGCGGGCAAAACCGGGACCTCGGTTGGAGACTTGATCACATAAATCGGAGTTGATACCTCCTCAGAGTCCAGTTTCTTAATAAAATCAAGAATATCTTTCACATTGTTCGCAGAAGCTTTCGCACCGATGCGCCGGGGGCAATTATCATTAGGCGCAACCTTCGCCCAAAATTCGCTTTTCGCATCAGCAATAACACCGCATTCAAAAAAGTCTATTGCGTGTTGAATAATAGTAGTTTCTTCAATACCTTCTTCCCAGTTGTTTTGCAAAAAGTTCATTACCGGGCAATGCACATACTCTCTGTTATCCATTATCCTTTACTGGGAAAAACCAGTCAAACTGGTCAAAGAGCACGACTGATTCATATTTATGCGTCACTATAATCCCTATTGCGAAATTTTGATTTTCTTCACAAAAAACTTACTGAATTAATAATGTCCATGCAATATCCAATTTAGATGTTGACACTTTGAACTCTGAATTGATACTGTCCTGCTGTCGGTCTTCTCTTAGAAGAGAAAGGAGCGCAACATCAGCAATATCCCCATCAAATGGTCACATTCAACTGAATTCTTCTAACAAAGTGACACGTCCGAAGCATGCAGTTATTGAAAGTCGTGAGGAGTACAGGAGATGGAAAAAACCTTGTACACCGAAATGGACCTGGAACAATTCCATGAGGTTACCATAGTCGGTTCGCACACCGCCCAGCTGGTCATTATATAAAGTAACAATAATACTAATAATCATGTCTAAATGGCCATAGTTTCATAGTATTCTCCATAGCGGTTGCCTATGAACAGATTCGGAAGCTTTTAAGAAGCCAATAAATGCTATTAATATTCCAGTCTGTCATTCTTTCAAATATTCAATTAGTATTTTTAAATTGAATATCAGATCAGCACATGATCTGCCTGGTCAAACGACACGTTGTTCGTCTGTAATGGTCTCGTCAATTCTCGACTGAATATTATTCTAGAGTATTTGATAAAGGAAAACAAATGACTACTTTCTATGGACTGCAGGGTGACATTTCACCAATCATTGTAGTATATGGCTTAATCTTTCATAAAAAGTTTAACAATGACCCCTATCAACTAATTTATGGGGAGATTCAGGTTCTGAAATCTGATTCAAGACTTCGTGCAGAAGTTTCGCAAAGACAAGGGTACTATACTTCAATATTTCAGGTTGCAGGCCATCAAGTATGGCAGTTTTTCCGTTCTTCAGCTTTCATAGTACATTTTTCACTTTCAGCAGGTCAATAGGTTAGGCCTTGATAAACAGTTAGAAGAGTGACATTCTGGATAGAGGCTCTATAAGATTCCAAAGTGGATGAAAACTCAGTACCCCGCAAAAGCCTTCTCTCCATCAATATCTTTCTTCCCCATAAATACTCCACCCATTTCGCTTTCAACAGCAAATGCAGACTTCAGGAAATCACCAGTGATCTCCTTCATGATTCGATGCACTACTCTACAGTCACCTTTACTGGAATCTGCCTCAGCCACGGCTGCCTTCAAATCCAAAAACCAACGTCTATAATTTCTTGAGGACCGATTTACGGCATTGTAGGTTTGTTTATACTGGGCCACGAGGTGATTTTACAGTGATGGGTGACAATACAAACACAGCGTTTCAGCTGGATCTTCATTCCCTTCTTGCCGTGCATGAGTTTTCAGTAGTCATTTGTAATACACCGATTACTCTTCTTGTTCGTATAGCAAACTAACTTTTAGCGGCCCTTCTTTCGAACAAGAACATGGTCAATATGGCCACATTTAGTCCTGTAAGGTGGAGTTCATGTATATTCGTGTACATAACCGATCCAGCAACCGTGATCTACCTACGACTGCGGCACGCTTAGCTTAGACGTCAATTAAATACATTACATCATTACTTAATTCACCAAGATCGCACTGGCCGATCATATCGTGCGCACAACTGTGGTCACTACAAAGTTTGGTACTATAATCAGCACATAAAATATTAACGTATTTAGTTAACTAGATCATTTAATTCACAAAAGTTTTACCAGCTCACCAATGATATCCGTTTTAAATTGGGTATCTTATCAAGTGACTCAAGCTAACAATTCTACCATCACAGGGGACACCGAAATAAATTTAGTTCACTTATAACCTTGCACTTCTATAATGACTAGATGGGATTCCAATATGGTTTTTCATACTTCCTTTTTTTATAGGGGAAGGGGCGCTACCAATGACGATCTCAATCATAAATTGACATGTTCTATGACATTGGAACAATGTCTGACTCTAAAAGAGTTGAAAGCGTCACATTTTTTATGCCATTTTATCACAATGGACACATCCTTGATCGACCATTACAGGCACGAAACCGAAGAGAAAATCCGATGACATTCGGACCACAATCCGATGTCTGTTTTTCTGCCGTTGACATTCCCAACGAAAAATAGTGCTCTATGCTATCAGAACAATGCTTTGTTCTCAAAGAGTCAAACATAACGTACTGTTTGGCTCTGTATGCTTTCCAAAAAAACGTTTTTCAAAGTAAAGATCCATATCAGAGCTTAAAATAAATTAAAAAGAAAAAATGAAAAAATTAAAATAAATATTAACATCATACAAAAAGTTAGCATATACTAAGAGATGAATAATCAAACCCTAAACGAGTAAAAATTAAAATGAATACTCAACTCAAAGTTAAAACGAACAGAAAAAAACTAAAAACAAGAGTTGCGAGCACTCTCTCTTAACCGTAAACCTTCTTAAGGATTGTGTCATTTGCATTTTCTTGAAAACTGTATGTATTCTCCCTAAACTATATAACTATCCCAAACTTCCCAAATATCCTTCCCATACAAACCATATGAATGGGAACGTATTCTCCTTATATTTTCTCCCAATTTTGATAAAACTTCATTTCTGTTCGTCTCGAGTTTTAATATGGTTCTTTACTTTTTTTTAAAAAACCTTCTTTTTCGGGAATTTTTTTTATTTAATTTCTTTTCGTTTTTATTGCAATTTTTATCATTCGTTAATATAATGAAGATTTTTCCAGTTTTTGGCTTAATAATTAAAGCATCAGATTCTAATTTAAAGTTTAAGTTTCATAAAGTGATTTGAGCTCTGTCTCTGATTGCATTTAATATAGTTATTATATAAATTTTGCTTAATTTGATACCAAGGTTTGGAACGGTTTTTGAAGCAGAATTTTGATTCAACAGTAATTATAGATATTATAATCGAAACTCTTTAAACTCTTTTATTTGTGACTTTGACGTGACTATTTGTAAGGTAAGGTGTGGAAAAAATGTCACTCTGTTAAAGTGTATGAGTACAATGTCTTCTGGTTAAGTTCAACATCCCTCTCAAAATTTCTTGTAGGTTAAAACCTTATGCCCTAGCCATTCTCGAAATACTTCACACACCCTTTTGACAACCTAGATGCAAATAGAGTTTTATACTTATTTGAATATCCCCTCTGCATTCCCTAAAATTTTGACTTAATATCGTTGCCGTTTCTGAGATATTGTACACACCATTTTGAAAACTTGGATGTTCATAGAATTTTTTAGCTTAATTCAACATCCCCTACAACATTCCTTGCGTCTTTCAACTAAATACGTTGAAATACGTCTTTCAATTAGCCTTTCCTGGGATATTGCAGATACGCCCTTTTGACGATTAGTATACACGTAGTGTCTTTTAATTTATTTCAACATTTAAATAGATATTTCACGAAAGTTCCGATTTTACAATCTTAGCAGCTCCTGAGATATTGCAGATACACCCCTTTGACAACCAGGGTGTCTTAAAGTTTAGCATTCCCTAAAAGTTTAATAATCCTAAACTGTTCTTAAGATATTGAAAATATGCCATTTCCACGACCTAGTAGCGCATAGTGTATTTTAACTTAGTGTAAAATCCTCCTTAGCAGTCCCTGAAAGTTTCAACTTAATACCGATTATCAATAGAGGTACGGCCAGATACACTATTTGGACCGCCTGGATTCACTTAGAGTTTTATTGACTTAACGCAACACTCACCTCAGCATTCTCTGAAAGTTTAAACTTGACACTCACAGCAGTTCATGATATATTACAACTATAGCCTTTTGAGCTTATATGCATATAGGGTCTTGATCTCAACGTACTCAATCTTCTCTGAAATTTTAACTTTAATATTCTTAGCCATTCTTGAGTTATTGCAGATAAGCCCACATGCACTAAAACTCTTTTGATTCATTTCGATAGTATTAGAAGTAGTGTAGTAGCAGTGGTACTAGCAGGAGCAGTAGTTGTTGCAGTCACAGTTAAAATCGAAGTAGTAATAGTGGTGAAATCGCAATTAGTTAGAGTGCAGTAACAAGTGGTCACTGTGACAAGTACCCACAATCAAAGGCCCAATTAATCGCACTAACAGTCGCAGTCACCAGTAATTACAGTGGTAATCACAAATAGTCGTAGTCGTAGACGAAGTCAGAATAACAATCGCAGTCGCAAGTAGTCGTAACCGCAGCCACAAATAGTCGCAGTCACAGTCAGAGGCGCAGTAGCATTGCAGTCTAAAGTAGTCAAAAATAGTTGCAACCGTAGTTAGTAACAGTCAAAAGTAGCCACGGTTACAAGTAATAGCAATCACAGTCTCAAGTAGTCGCAGCAACAGTCGCAGTCGCAAGTAGTAACAGTGGTAGTCACAAATGGTCGCAGTCACAAGCAAAGTCGCAACAATAATTCACAGTTGCAAGTAGTCACAATGTTAGCCACAGATAGTTGATGTAACAGTCGCAGTAATAGTAGTAGTAGCCTTAAAAGTTTCCAATCAATACTCTTATTCGCTGCTAAGATAATACAAATACGCCTTTTCATAACCTGGGTACACATGGTATCTTTTGATTTAGCTCAACATTCCCTGAAGTTTCACCATAATATCCTTGGCCTTTTCGGCCCAACCCAGGATTAAACATTCCCTATTTCCCTGAACTAAATCATAAATACAAACAATGGACAAACTGAAAATATTACAACCCTTACCCTGGTGGTTGTGGCCTTGTGGGGTCATGTCATCACCGTAAAAACAGCTATTGTGCTTTTGACTATCCTCGACAAATGTTTCAACAAGTTTTTTTTTTTGGGGGGGGGGGGGCATCTTGAAAAACCGAGATGGATGAGGGCTGGCCACCCTCCAATACCTTACCAACATTCATATTAGCATGCGCTGAAAGTTTATAAATCATGTTCTCGTTCGTTCCTGAGATATTGCAGATACACCCTTTTGATAACCTGGATATTCATGGTCTTTATGCATTTAGTGCGAAATCCTCCTCAAAATTTCCTGAAGTTTCACCCTGATACCCATTGCCTTTATGAGCAAACCCAGAATTCAACATCCCCACCTTTCCCAATGATATATCCTGGATGTAACAGTAGTATAACTCTATCCTGGATGTAAACAGTAGGCAAATTGTAGAGCTTATAACTCTTGCTCCGGGGGCTGTGGGGGTATGGCATCCCTTGAGACATAGTTATTAGACCTTTAGACTATTATTAACAAAATTGCGATTTCAAATTTCGATCAGAGTAAACGAGGGGACATGTAAAAAGAGAAAGAGAGGAATGATTACCCTCCGACGATATTTCACCCCCCCCCCCCTCTTAACACGGATCGAAAGTTTCAACTAATTACCCTCATTCGTTCTTAAGATATTTCTGATAAGCTCGTTTGACAACCAGCATGCAAATAGTGTGTTTTTATTTTTCTTTCAACATCCCCCTAACATTTCATGCAAGTTCTACCTTCATACTCTAAGCACTTTTGGAGACTTTGGATCAAACATACCTCCTTTCCTAAAATAAAACCCATCAAAAATAATAAAACTTGCAGTACTTGCAGCTGCAGTGCTTGCAGCACTGGAACAACCAGCGTATACTTGTCCTGTTACAAATATAGTATTTACTCCAATAGTAATAGTAGTATTAGCAGCTGCAGCACTAACAGTAGCAGTAGCAGTAGTACTAATAGTAGCAGTAACCCTCTTAATACGGATCGAAAGTTTCAACTAATTACCCTCATTCGTTCTTAAGATATTTCTGATAAGCTCGTTTGACAACCAGCATGCAAATAGTGTGTTTTTTTTTTCAACATCCCCCTAGCATTTCATGCAAGTTCTACCTTCATACTCTAAGCACTTTTGGAGACTTTGGATCAAACATACATCCTTTCCTAAAATAAAACCCATCAAAAATAATAAAACTTGCATAGCTTACAGCCCTTGCCCCATGGGCTATGGGGTATGTTATTCCGCGAGGCATGGTTATTACACCTTTAGACTATTTTGAAAAAATAACTATCTGTAAGTTTGATCGGATGTCAATGGGAGGGGACAGCTAAAATGGGCCTAGGAGAACTCGTTGCCCTCCAAGCACTTTTCAACATACCCCTCTAAACCACCTGAAAGTTTCAACTTTGTATACCCAGCTGAGGAATTGCAGATATGCCCTTTTGACCATCAGTTTACACATAGTGTGTTTTGATTTTTTTTTCAGCTGATATCAAATGTACTCCCTTTCCTAAAAACAAATCCGGTCTGTAAATAATGGGCAACTTGCATGACTTAGAGCTCATGCTCAAAGGGTTGTGAGGGGTTATGTCATCCCCGGAGACATAGTTATTTGACCTTTAGAGTATGTTTAACAAAATGGCTATCTTAAAATTTGGTCTGATGTTTTTGGGGGGAAGGTAGCTAAAAAGGGCGTTGGAGGGGGCTGGTTGCCCTGCCATCACTTTTGACTCTGAAAAAGGGCACTAGAATTTTCAATTTCCATTCAATGAGTCCCTTTCAAAGCCTTTACGACTGCCCCTTCCATATGAAGTGGCCCTGGGAAAGAATAATTAAACAATACATTGAACCCTTATAAAAAAAAAGGTAAAGGATACGGCATTAGACTTTACAGTCCGTACCGGCGGTGCTGATCTTCTTTTCTTGGTCCTTCAGCCAGGAAGTGCAATGGGGGTTTGGGAGCAAGCCATCCTGTCTTATGGCTCCTTATGGAAGAAGCCTTATGGCTCCTTATTATAGGCAATGCACTGATTTCTCTATATGTCTAGAAAATATTTTTCTATTTTCAGAATCTCTAGAAAATATATGCCAAAAAGAAGCAATCTTTGACCCCTAACGATCACCAGACTTCTCTTTTTTTTTCTCTTTTACCTAATTACATTATTAAACAAAAAAATGCATATTTTATTTGTCATCTGATTTATTAATAGATTTTTTATCTTTTTAGAATTAAAAAAGTATAAAAATGATGCGAGGCGAACTTAGATGGTATAAAGCACAAAATAAAATATATACACCGATACATAATATTTCACCTCACATTCATCCTGACTGCAAACGAGTAAAGTTTCAGAGCCTTCTCTATGAAACTTTTTGACTGAGTGAGAAGCGTCGCAAATATATTTGTGAACGGTTCAGTAATGTGCTTGAAAATGATGAAAACTTTCTTGAGAACGTTTGGTTCTCGGATGAAGCCCATTTTTTGCTTTCCGGGCATGTCAATAGCAAAAACAATATATTTTGGGGTTCGAAGGTTCCAGAAGAAGTGCTTCAGAGGCCGCTTCATTCCGTTAAATGCACTGCCTGGGTGCCCATGAGCAAGCACGGGATTATCGGCCTTTTTGGTTCGAAGATGATAACGGCCGATCCCAGACAGTCAACAAGGAGCGCTACATAGCTGTTCTGAACAAGTACTGGGCATCGCTGGGACGCCGGGGAGGGGTTGTGAGAGCTTCACAATGGTTTCAGCAAGACGGGGCCACACCTCATACAGCCAACCAAACTATTTATTGGTTGAGGCAGAGGTTTGAAGAGAGACTCATTAGCAGAAGATGCGATGTGGAATGGGCCCCGCACTCCCCAGATCTTAACTCCCCAGATTTTTATCTGTGGGGTTTCCTCAAAGACAATGTATACCAGGGAAATCCACAAACAATTGAAGAACTTAAAACTGCCATCACAGCGAAAATAAGAGCCATCCCGAAAGAGGAATGTAGAAAAGTGATTCAAAACTTTGCCAGACGAGTACAGGTTTGCTTGCAACGAAATGGTGGACCTTTGGAGCACATCTTGGGAAAGCCATAAATTGACTAAAAATTGATAGAAATAGCTGAAACTCTGGTGAATGGTCTTCCATAAACTGAATAATGTGTGGTCGTAATTTGAAATAAATAGCTTTTTAATCAAAACCATAATTGAAATTTTCATAGGTACGAATCTTTTTGGGTCACCCTGTATATGGAGTAATTTCTGTTCATTTTAAGTTTTAGTGTCGCTCCCTACTGTCACTTTAAAAAAAAACTTTTTTTTTTTTGTTTAATCTCAAGCAAGATCGTGTTTTTGATATGATAAGATAGAGCAACTCGAGCTTGGGACTATAACCAAGCATCAAAGGCATATCAGTATGTTCTGAAATAAGAATAAAAGATAAAGATTCTGCAGAGTCATTGATGGCGCATAAGGCGTGGAATCGATGTTCAATGCCAGGATCTTCTTGGACATGTAGCTATTCTGTTGCCCCACGATGTGGCAGCTGAAATCAAACTCCAGGTCTCTAATTACCAAGCAGAGCATCAATTCACTGTGCCACTACAGGTAATGTAACGTACATGCTAAGGTGAAAATATAGCAGGGTATTCTTTTGCATTGCATCGGATTAAGGACACTTCTTCACTACCAAGGTCCTTGTGTCGGCCCTGCAGCTTGTTGCTACACCTGGGTTCGAACCCCAGATCCCAGATTACAAAGCTGAGATACAGCAGGATTTTACAGAAAATTAACAGATTTAAAATAGAGAAAACAAAAGCCCAAGAGATTCAGTAGAATATTGTTTTATTTTTTGTGGAATACGGCGAGAATCAAGCCCTCCTATCCTAGGAAACGAAAGTCAATCACCATGTATGAATGTTGATATTAAAACCATCCAGCCGGGAAGAAATCGAGAAAAATCAGTGAGTGAAAGTCAATCACCCTGTACAAATGAAGAAGTTAAATTTATGTCAAAAGAGATCATCTGCAATATCTCACGAATGGTTAAGGGTATTAAGTGAAAGATTACAGGGAATGTTAAAGGGGATGCTGCACTAAGTAAAAAGACACTAGATCTATCCAAGTTGTCAAAGGGGAGTTTCCAGGCTTATCTGAATTGATCTCAGGAAAAACTGCGGGTATTAAATTATAACTTTCAAGGAATTCTACGGAGGATGTTAAACAGGATCAAAAGACACTATAAGCATCCATGCTGTTAAACGGCATATCTTCAATATCCAGATATATAATATCGTTAGACCTAAAAATACATCCTTTAATAACAGTCGCTCATGTACAGCAACTATAAATTCTCCTCCCGAGAGGAAGGATTGAAGTTCAAGACGCTCCGTAGTTAACACTCGTTCTAACAATCGAAATTCCTTTTCAAGCCATTATTTTTACCTTTAATGACTGCATCTGATGGTAAAATAGATAACGATGGAATTTTATTATGACGCTTAGCATGACCAAGACTGTCTTGATCTTTTGGTGAACTAATAGCCTCTGTATCAAACTAAGGTTTGAAACCAATCTGAAAGACCCAGCTTTTTTAATTCCTGTAATTTTCCATAATGAATTGTCTTAGAAGAACCCTTCCATTATCCTGATAGTTTAGAATTTTCATGAAGTTTGACTATTTGATTTTTTTTACCGAATCTCCTGAGTGATTATAGATTAATTTTTCAACCTCTTTGTGAATTGCAAAGTATAGCAGAAAACAACATTATAGGGCTAGTAATATTTGAATGATAGTAAATTAGTTTGACTTACCTTAAACAGTAACTTGTGTATACTCAGCAAAGGTTTTTTTTACTATTTCTTCACTTTTTGTGTTTGTTAGAATTATGCAGAAACTTTGGTTTAAATCAAAGGATTGCGCTACCAACTATAATTTCAATTAGCTTTTTATATGTCCATTTGACTGTAATTAAAATATCAGAACGAACTTTAAACAATTGGGAGGATTGTTTTGTGTATATTTTATTTTTGTGAAAAAAGAACCTGGACAATAACAATTAACGGCATATTCAGATGCTATCATTATTATTACGGGCAGACTCGACATAGAGCCGAGGCTCAGGTAACAAAATTAAAGGGCCTTTCAAGTTATTTTACTGTTATACATAGCAAAAACTTTAAAATAGCTCTCTTGGATAAAATAGCACAACATTTTGAGGATTAAGCTTTACACCATCTCCGAAAGAACTGTCAAAAGGTAGTTTGACAGATGTCGAGTGAGCGTTGTATTATTAACTCGATCCCACTGCCAACACAGCCTCGCACGCTCGTCCTCCATCCCAATCTATTCAAAGCCTCCCTCTTCACATCCTCCCAGAAAGCTCTCATTTCCTTTAAATTTTTCTTTGTGACATGCTCCCACCCCGACCACTGACGAACCGCTTTCCGTTTAGCCCTAGACGGTTGGCCGAAAAGGACAATCTTCGGCAATCGTCATCCTTCATCCACAGAACCTGCTCTATCCAACTAAACCTTTATATCATTATAGCCCTAGAAAGCGTGATTGAACCACACTTTTCAGACAGCCTACTGTTTGAAACACGGTCAGTCAGCCGGGTTCCCAGAACAAGCCGTGCTCAATTTCTCTAGAAAAAATCTAGCAAATCTTTATCCGTTTTTTGGAGCGCCCATGATTAAGAGCCATATTTGAACTGTCACAGAGTAGTTTGACAGATGTTATTTGAGCGGTTGTATTATTTACTCGATCCCACTGCCAAGGGATATAATGAAAGAAACACTTGGAGGCTTAGTCTTCATTTTACGGCTGAAGGATGATAGGGACCAAGTAAGAAGCAGTGTGT
Source organism: Artemia franciscana (assembly GCF_032884065.1). Taxonomy (NCBI): domain Eukaryota; kingdom Metazoa; phylum Arthropoda; class Branchiopoda; order Anostraca; family Artemiidae; genus Artemia; species Artemia franciscana. The sequence goes on along the minus strand of NC_088863.1, from coordinate 41,949,826 downwards.
CCTCCAGCAGGGTGACAGGAGTTCATAGAAACATATTAACTACTACTACTAAAAACTCACCTTAGCACCAAGCCACCCATGGCCAATACAGCCACGCACACTCCTCCTCCATCCCGATCTATTTAAAGCCTCCCTCTTCACATCCTCCCAGGAAGTTCCCATTTCCTCTAAATTACCAAATCTTTATCCGTTTTTCGGAGCGCCCATGATTAAGAGCCATATTTGACCATTGACAAAGTTTTTTTAACTCTCAAAAAACTCTGAGCCTTGGCAATTGTAATTTTAAAATCTTCACTGCTCCCGCCGTCTTTACTAATAATACTGCTAAGGTAAGTGAAACTGTCCACCTGATCAGTCTTTTCGATAGCCATCATCCCCTTTTCATCTTCACTAATTCCTAGCCTTAGTGATTTAGTCTTCTTAACATTAATTTTTAAAACTATTCTAGCACCCTGAACTCGCAAAATCTCCAAAAGTTCATTCATTTTGCTCACACTATCTAGGATGCTTAAATCATCAGCATAATCTAAGTCCAGGAGAGTTTTTCCTTCCCATAGGGTACTGTGTTCTCCCATTGCCATTCCTTGAGACAAAGTCCATCAAAATGATTCATATAAAGGGGTGTAAAACACAACTCTGCTTAACTCCTGATTTAATACAAAACCAGCTACTAACCTCATTTCCTACCTTAGCCACAGCCGTGTTTTTCTCGTAAATAGCACTAATCACTTTAATGTATTTGTCTGGTATATCATACAAGGATAAGACTTTCGCTAAAGCTCTTCTATCAACAGAATCGAACGTTTGTTCATAGTCTATAAAACTGAACACCAAAGGTGTTTGATGACTCAGGCACTTCTCAATTATTAACCTAAAAGCGAAAATTTGGTCGACACATCCTCTACCTTTCCTAAAACAGCACTGTTCTTCTCTTATAACTTTGTCTACAGCATCTCTCACTCTAAAAAGTATCATATTACTAAATAATCTGCTACCTACAGACACCAGACTAATGCCTACATAATTACCACATTCACTCTTATCTCCTTTCATATACGGTGGTTTAATTAAGGGTTTTCTAAGATTGCTAGGTACTTCCTTTTTTTCAAAAATCATATTCATAATCTTCAGTAAATTATTTCTAACCTCAAAGCCGCTATTTTAAGCAGCTCATTTACCACACTATCAGTACATGGAGCCTCATTGTTTTGTAATCCTCCAGAAAACAAATCTTCTTTCACATCCAAGTTATCACAGACTTTTTCATTTTCCTCTATATATTTTCCTGCAAATCTATCTCGCTTTAGCACATTCTCAAAATATTCTATCCATCTCTCTTTAACTCTTTCCTTATGACTAATCATGGTCCCATTCCTGTCTTTAACTGGGACAAGTCCGGATTGACTACTCCCTCTCAATTTATTAGCATGCCAGTACAATATTTCACTATTATGCCGTCAAGCTGTATCTTCCGGATCCTCTGCAATTTTATCCATGGCCTGCACTTCACACCTCTTAGTTCATATTTTAATGCTTTCTACACTTTCTTTACGTTCCTTTTGTTTTCATCGATCTATCACTCAAATGATTCTGAGTGAAACGGATCAAAGGGAGGTAGAGCTTCAAGGGAGGAAGTAAAACGTTAAACTTAAACCTAATGGGGTGCAGATGAGCACGTTTCAATCTGTTACGAAAAAACAACAATTTTTGCCTTTTTAGGCCTAATTTTCATGAGAACCAGTATTTCTGGCAACTTTCTTTTTTAGAATTGGAGTTCATTTGTCTCAAGGATTTTAATATATAAAAACATTTAAAACATATTTATATTTTTATAAAAGCATTTAAGTTTTAAGCAAATCAGAAGAAAAATCTCTTCCTACTTTCTGGGGACCCGTGTCCCAATCGAATTTCATTTTGTACATTAAAGTTCTACTAGCCAAGGAGCTTACCAGTGTAGGTTTCAAGCCATTCGGGGATAACAAATTTTTGGCCGTTTTTGAGAAACAAATATTTGTTTCCTGTTTTTTCCTTCAATTGCTTTTGACTCTAAAAAAAGCATTCAAAGTTCAAATTTTTAAGCAAATTATCCCCCCTCCCTATTTTAAGAGCAACCCTTTCATACAAAGAGGCCACAGAACAAAAAGCAAGAAATGGATAATACATTACATGCATGTAATCTTTACTAAAACAACACTAGAGCGTTGTCTGTGAAAAGTAGAACCTCAATCCAACATTACAGATGCAAGACCATGGACAACTGGGAAAAGTGGAGTGGGAAAGGTGAACCGGCCCAGGTGAGCCGGCCCAAAGCTGACAGGTGGAAAGGCGAAAAGGAAAGGTAGGAATAGTGAACCGGCCAAAACCTGACAACTAAAACCTAGCTTGGGCTAACACACCAACCAACAAGAGAGACAAGTCCCTGAGCGTTGTTGCTTCAAGTGCATAAGTTTGCAGGGAGATTTTATAAATAAATAAAATCAATGTATGTCAACATTTTGTCTTTTCCTAGTTACACTGGGCCACTATCAGCCAACGATAATCATTAAAACGTCCTGTTTTTTTTTGAGAATAAAACGAATCATTAAGGGTGCACAAACTTACCATTGGGATGAGAAGACTGTGACATGGCTTGGGGGAGTAGTGCGTTGCAATGAGATACTTTGGTAGCCGAAATGACATGTAAACGAGGCACAAGTGAAGGAGACGGATTTCTGGCCACTTGCTCTTCTAGAAAAATATCTTCCATTCCTTCCTCCGTTTCAGACGTACTCCTAGGAACAACAGCAAGGGATGGAGCCAAGGAAAGGATGCCAACAAAACTGACAATATCATTGAGCGAAAAATGTTCACTCTCATCATATACCTAGTATAAAAACAGAGAGTATGAGAAATTGACATAAGAGGAGACTTTGGCACATCAACATGGGCCCAAGAGGAATTAAACTCGCTATTACCACTGACAGCACAGCCTTAATAAGTAGAAACAAAATAGCCAAAAATAACCTTAATCGTCATTTATTATCTGACATTTGTATGTCTTTAATAGGGACTGCAATTTCTGTCACTATTAACTTTATTAATTTAAGATGTCAAAAGCTTCAAAGTATAGTCTGATTTTCCATTGCAGGATTCGAAAATTGGTGCAATACCTATATTTGTTTCACGTATATTGTTTTTTTCGTATATTATTTTTCTGGCTTCTTATCATAAAATTATTATGACTTTCATTATACTCGTTTAGGACGGTGCTTTTTGTAATAGAATTTTATGTTGTTTTTTCCGGCTTCTCATTAGCAAGTTCAAACTATTCCTATTGTAATTATTTACGGAAGTCCTTACTATATAAAAAAGGATAAAGAAAACAATAAAATAGGCGTAAAAACTAGCTTTTACTATACAGCCAATGCTCGTATAATTAGACATCTACAAATGATTTATGTTTTTGGACCAGTTTTTTGTGACAAATACTCAGAGGAACTGAAAAAAAACATAAAAAACTTACTTTTACTATACAGCCGATTCCCCTTTCATTCGGGATTGGAAAATTTAGTATCTTCTTCGAATCAAAAGTAGGCGTCAACGTAGAATTTTCTGTTGTAGCAGGGGTTGGAGATGTGCAAAGCCTCTTATTCGCTTCATTTGAACTTCCGTCTTCCATATTTACATCGTCTTCTTCTAAAGAACGCTTGGACAAACGAGCCTCAGAGGCAGAGAGACTTTCAACAGGAACATCAGGAGAGTTTTTGTCAGAAAGCAATGGGTTTTGGATGTAGGAAAAGAATGTGGTTAAGGATTTTTCCGAAAAACGATATCATACTGGCAATCAGGTTCTTAAACGTAAATCAGTCATCTCATTATAATCTTTTCTTCTAAATGGAGCATCCAAAAAATTTGGGGAACTAATTAGTTTTTATAATTGAGAAAAAAAAAAGAAATTCAAGAACTGATTGTCGATATTTTCATTTAAAAAAAAAAAGAATTTGTATTTTTGGGTAGTATAGACCAATGAATTATTAGCATAAAGCATTATTTTTGTGTTTTGTCGCATCATTCGTTTCAGATTAAAAAGAAGGGTAATTATTGTACTGTTTCAGAAGGTTTCGAAATTAACTATATAAATTAAGAAATTAATAAATAAAGATTTGCTTTATATTAACCACATTTTAACCGGTAGATATTATCTTGTAAAAACTATTAACCATACTATTGAAATATGGAAAAAAGAATAAAGGAAAAAAAATTGTAAAAAAAATCTGTCCGTTAAGAGGCATTACCAAAATCAAACTTTCAAATAGACTTCGAAAATCAACTACCAGCGACATCATTGCTAAATAAATACTATAAAATATTTGACAAAAACAGCAGGGTTTACAGAATAACATGTAATAGTGGAAAATTTTTACATTGGTTGAGCTTACCCAAGCTAGATAATAGACATTACTAACAAAAAAATACAGTAAGTCCCTTCTTAAAATGTTAAGTTTGCTGAACAATTTTGATCCACCCCCCATTACACAGACTGTAAAAATTGGTATGCGTTTTTTTCAAGTCTACAAACATTGTAAAAAAAAAAAAACGTTGATGTAGATTTGAACATGAACGTGACGAAGGAAGTTTCAAAATAAATTTTATGCATAATAGTACACATAGAGATAGGTTATCATTTCCTATAACTGGTAAATGAATCAAATGAACTATGTTGTAACTTATATTACCAACTTAAATTAACCTTATGTAATGGACCAAATTAACTTAATACTAATTAAAGAAGTCGACATGCTTTTGCTAGGGTAGTGAATGGAAAAATCCTATCAATTTTCCAAAAGTAGTGTCACTTAGAGTGCTTTAGATTTCCTATGTTATTTAATGTATCATAGGCAGCACAATCGAAAGTGATTGGAAGGCAATTAATCCCCCTCTTACACCCAACATTTCCCCAAACACATTCAATCGAAATTCTGAGACAACCATTTTGTTCAACGTAGTTGAAAGGTCCTGAAATTACGTCTTAGAGGATAACAACCCCCCCCCCACCTACAGCCCTAAGGGCAAGGGTTGTAAGTTATGCCCTGGAGACATTTAAGGTTTATATAGAAAGGGTGATCGTGTAAACTTCGAAGGGGGCCCATTGGATGGGCAATCAAAAGTTCTAGTGCCCTCTTTTAAGATTCAGTGGTCGGAAGGTGGATATCCCCTCACGCCTCGTATTTTCCAGAAATGCATTTGACACATATTTTGAGATGGCCAATTGTTGTCGTAGAAACCTCTAAAAGGGTTTATTAGGTTCGAAATGGCTAGCGCCCCTTTAATAGTCGAAAGTGATAAGAGGGAAACTAACCCCCCTCTTACGCCCATCATTTCCCCAAACACATCCAATCAAAATTTTGAGATGCAAATTTTGTTCAGCGTAGTTAAAAGGTCCCAAAACTATGTCTTTGAGGATGAAGACCCGCCAAAGCTCTTAGGGTAAAGGTTTTAAGTTACACCCTGGGGCCTACAGAGTTTGTGAAGAAAGTGTGATCGTAGAAACTTCGGAATTGACTCATTGGGTTGGAAATCAGATGTTCTAGTGTCCTTTTTTAAAATTTGGAGCATTCAGAGGGTGGATACCGCCCCCCCACACCTCCTATTTTCCCAAAATATATTTGATAGAAATTCTCAGATGGCCATTTGTTGTCATAAAAACTTCGAAAAGAGCTCTTTCGATTGGAAATTGAAAGGGCTAGTGCTCTTTTTAATATTCGAAAGTGATTGGAGGCCAACTAACCCTCCTCCCACGCCTTCCATTTCCTCAGAAATATCCAATCCAAATTTTGAGATAGCCATCTTGTTCCACGTAGTTGAAAGGGCCGGAAATTATGTCTTTGAGGTTGACAAACCCCTACACCCCTCAGGGCAAGGGTTGTAAGTAAAACCCTGGTGGCATATAACGTATATATAGAAAGCGTGATCGGCAAAACTTCAGAGGGGGGTCACAGGATTGGTAATCAAAAGTTCTAGCATTCTTTTTAAGATTCAGAGTGATCAGAGGGTAGGCAACCCCACCCCACACACCTCATATTGTCCCGAAATGCATCTGATAGAAATATTTAGATGGTCATTTGTTGTCTTAAAATTTCAAAGAGCTCATCCAATTGGATATTGAAAGGGCTAGTGCCTTTCTTAACAGTCGAAAGTGATTGGAGGGCAACTAACCCCCCTCTCACGTCCACCATTTCCCCAAACCCATCCAATAAAAATTTTAGATGGTCATTTTGTTCAACTTAATTGAAAGGTCCGAAAATTATGTCTTTGAGGATGGGAACCCCCCAGAACCCTCGAGGCAAGGGTTGTAAGTCAAACCCTGGGGGCATATAAGGTATATATAGAAAAGGTAATCATATAAACTTTGGAGGGGGCTCATTTGATTGGTAATTATAATTTCTAGTGCTCTTTTTAAGATTCAGAGTGATCGGAGGGTAGATATCCCCCCTCGTATTTTCTCGAAACGCAACTGATTTCAATTTTGAAAACAGCTCATTCGATCAAACTTTGAAAACAGCTCATTCGATTGGAAATTGAAAGGGCAAGCGGCCTTTTTAATAGTCGAAAGTTATTGGAGGGCAACTAATCCCCCTCCCACGCCCATCATTTTCTCAAACACATCCAATAAAGATTTTGAGATAGCCATTTTGTTCAACGTAATTAAAAGGTCCGGAAATTGTCTTTGAGGATGGCAACCCCCACCCCACTGTCTTCAGGGCAAGAGTTGTACGTTATGTCCCGGGGCCATATAAGGTATAGATAGATAGATAGATAAGTGTATTTCAAAAGCCTAAGGGCCATATACACACAAAAATATAAATAAATAACACACAAGCAAGAAAATTAAACAACAGTACAAATTACAAGCACGCACAGAAACAGAATACAGCGCGAAAATACCTAATCTAACGACAAAATAAGTTAATCATATAAACTTTTCTTCTTACTAAGGATTAACGGACTTTTCCCCTTTATTAATAATATTTTCACTCTTAACAACCTATTCTAAAAATATTGCCAAGGACCCCCACGCTTAATTGGTCGTCCCATAAATCTTCCGCTTTCCCGATTGAAAGAGAGAGAAAAAAAGAAGAGAAAAAGAAATTCTTGTGTTTTGTATCGTATATCGGGAAAGAGAGAGCACTTCCAATCTTGATGGGAAAAAGTTGACTCTCAACTAGGATTCAACGGAGGAAATTTAGTGTAATTCTATTCCGGGAACGTGGAGAGAAGAAAGAATTTGCTTAGGAAATTCTCCAGATCTAGGCCTCAAATTGTTTAGACTCGCTGTCTTTGTGTCTTATTAAATAAAAAAAAAAAAGTTTTTTTAACTGAAAGTAAGGAGCGACATTAAAACTTAAAACGAACAGAAATTACTCCGTATATGAAATGGGTTGTCCCCTCCACAATCCCTCGCTCTTTACGCTAAAGCTTTTAATTGTATTAAAAAGCAGAATTGTGGCAAAGAGTCAAACTTTAGCGTAAAGAGCGAGGGATTGCGGAGGGGACAACCCATTTCATATGCGGAGTAATTTCTGTTCGTTTTAAGTTTTAATGTCGCTCCTTACTTTCAGTTTAAAAAACTATTTTTTTTTATTTAATTTCTGAACGTTTCTGAATTAATGCATGTTTGATTTTGGCTCTCCACACATAAATTATTAAAATGAAATTTGCATATTAATTCCTTTTTTGGCTAAATGGCTTTCTCTTAGTTTTGATCAGACGATTTTGAGAAATAAGGGATGGGAAAGGAGGCCTAGTTGCCATGCAATTTTTCGGTTACATAAAAAGGCAACTATAAATTTTTATTTTTAACGAATTTTTCTATTAGTAAAAAATATACGTAACTTAAGAATTATCTTACGTAACAAACTTTTATATTCTTTAATTTTTATTATGTATATGAGAGGGCTTGTACCCTCGTTAATACCTCGTTCTTTACACTAAATCGCAAGTTTTGTCCCAATTCTTTAAGAATGACCCCTGAATCAGAAAGGCCGTAGAATGAATAGTTGAAATTACTAAAAATACTATAGCATAAAGAGCGAGGTATTTATCTCCTCCTAAATACCTCGCTCTTTATGCTAAAGTATTTTTAGAATCCCTCACATGCGTAATAATCTCTGTTCGTTTTAAGTTTCAATGCTACTCTTTACTTTCAATTGAAAAAAAATTTTCCATGTTAATTTTTTCATTGTTTTTTTATAGTAATTTTAGAAAATCCTGCGACCTTTTCACTGAATTTCTGTTCCCCAATGACACATTTCTCCATGGAAAGATCCTCCCACATAGCCCCCTCCCCTCAACCCCACCCCCAAAACCAAAAAAAAATCCCCTGAAACCGACTGTACACTTCCCAATAACCATTATTATATGTAAACACTGGTCGAAGTTTGTAAGTTGCAGCCCCACCCCCAGGGACTTTGGGGGAGTAAGTCATTCCCAAAGACATAGTTATTATGGTTTTTGACTATGCAGAACAAAATGGCTATCTCAAAATTTTGATCTGTTGACTTTGGACAAAAAATGAGCGTGGGAGGGGGCCTAGGTGCCCTCCAATTTTTTTGGTCACTTAAAAAGGGCACTAGAACTTTTCATTTCCGTTAGAATGAGCCCTCTTGCGACATTCTAGGACCACTTGGTCGATACGATGACCCCTGGGGAAAAGAAAAAAAACAAAAAAACAAACAAACAAATAAACACGCACCCGTGATTTGTCTTCTGGCAAAAAATTCAAAATTCCACATTTTTGTAGATAGGAGCTTGAAACTTCTACAGTAGGGTTCTCTGATACGCTGAATCTGATGGTGTCATTTTCGTTAAGATCCTACGACTTTTAGGGGGTGTTTCCCCCTATTTTCCTAAATAAGGCAAATTTTCTCAGGCTCGTAACTTTTGATGGGTAAGACTAAACTTGATGAAACTTATATATTTAAAATCAGCATTAAAATGCGATTCTTTTGATGTAGCTAATGATATCAAAATTCAATTTTTTAGAGTTTTGGTTACTATTGAGCCGGATCGCTCCTTACTACAGTTCGTTACCACGAACTGTTTGATAATAATAATTCATATTGTGTCTTATAATAATAATTAATAATACAGAAAGGGTGATCGTATAAACTTGGGAGGGGGCTCATTGGATTCGTAGTCACAAGTTCTAGTGTTCTTTTAAGACTCAGAGAGATCGGAGGGTGGATACCCCCCCCCCCCCCCACACATCGTATATTACCGAAATGCAGCTGATAGAAATTTTGAGAAGGCCATTTGTCGTCGTAGAAACTTCGAAAACAGCTCATTCGATTAAAAACTGAAAGGACAAATGCCCTTTTAAATGGTCGAAAGTGATTGAAGAGTAACTAGCCCCCCTCCCTCGCCCACCATATCCCCGAAAACATACAATAAAAATGTTGAAATAGCCATTCCGTTCAAAGTAATTGGACCGGAAATTATGTCTTTGAGGATGACAACCCCCCACAGTCCTCAGGGCAAGGTAAGTTATGCCCTGGCGGCATACAAGGTATATACAGAAAGGGTTATTGTATAAACTTCGAAGGAGGCTCTTTGGATTGGTAATCAGGAGTTGTAGTGCCCTTTTTAAGATTCAGAGTGATTGGAGGGTGGATAACCCCCACCCCTCCAAGCCTCGTATTTTCCCGTAATGCATCTGATAGGAATTATGAGACGGTCACTTGCTGTCATAGAAACTCCGAAAAAGGCTCATTCGATTGGACACTGAAAGGGCTAGTTCCCTTCTTATTAGTCAAAAGTGATTTAAGGGCAACAAGCCCTCCCCCCACGCCCATCAATTACCAAAACACATCTTGATCAAAATTTTGAGAAAGCCATTTCGTTCAGTGTAGCAGAAAGGTCTGGAAATTATGTCTTAGACAACCCCCATACCTTCTCAAGACAACACAATTTGCACACCGAAAAAAATTACTACGGATTGTCAGTTTAGTATACATTTGGAGGAAAAAAAAAAACAAGTTTTTTCTACTGGAAATAAGGAGCGATATTAAAACTTAAAATGAACATAAATTATTCCGTATACGAAAGGGGCTGTCCCCTCCGCCACGTCTCACTCTTTACGCTATATTTTTTTATAGTTTTAAAAAATAGAGCTGTGAGAAAGAGTCAAACTTTAGCGTAAAGAGCGAGGCGTTGAAAAGGGGACAGCCCCTTTCACATACAGAATAATTTTTGTTCATTTTAAGTTTCAGTAAAAAAAACTCATTTTTTATATTTAAAAAATTTGCTCCACCCCACCCGAAAATGTATGCATGTATCCCAATAACAAAAACCATGCGTAAACAATGGGCAGATTTTATAACTTAAAGACCTTTCCCCAGGAGCTGTGGGGGAGGGGGGTTATGTTATACACTAAGGCATAATTATTGGGCCTTTAAACTCTGATGAACAAAATGGCTAACTTAAAGTTTTGAGAAAAGAAGTGGCGGGGGAGGGGCCTAATTGCACTCCATTTTGTGTCACTTAAAAAAGGCATTAGAACGTTGAATTTCCTTATTGAGCGGGAATGCTCCTTACTTACAGTTCGTTACCACAAATTGTTTGATCCGCAATTTTCGCAGATTTTGAATTTGTAAAAAGCTAATTATTTTAATTAAACGGTCCTGTGTGTCAGGAGTCATCCTTAAATAATTGGAACAAAAAGTCAAACATTAGCGCAAAGATTGAGGAACTGAGAAGGGAACAACCCCCTTACATACATAATAATTTCTGTTCGTTTTAAGTTTTAATGCTGTTCCTTACTTTCAGTTGGAAAAAACTCGTTTTTTGTTTTGCTTAATAACAATCACGAGCCGAACACATACAACATCTCTGGTTTATTATCAAATAAAAATCATAGTTAAGAAGCTGCTTAAGATAATATTAGATGCTAAGATTGGTCGAAAAATATCACAAACAAATCATTGTTTATATCGGCCATTATTTAACAAAATTCTAACTTCAGCGTATAGAGCGAGGTACTGACGAGGGTAAGAAACTCTCTTATATTCGTAATATGAGGGGGTTTACCCCCTCGTCAATATCTTGCTCTTTACACCAAAGTTCGAATTTTGTTCCAATCCTTTAAGAATGCCTCCTGAATCCTAAAAGCCGTTTAATTAGCACAAATAGCTCTTTTGAAATTACTTAAAATACTTTAGCGTAAAGAGCGAGATATTGAAGAGGGGGCGAACCATCTAATATACGCAGTAATTTCTGTTCTTATTAAGTTTTAATGTTGCTCCTTATTTTCAGTTGAAAATACTTTTTTGTTTTTATCAAGTTAATTTCTGACTGTTTTTTAAATAATGCTGGGAAATCCAGCGTTCCCCTTCATGGAAATTATCTTCCCCAATGAAAAAATCCTTCATGGAAAAATCCTCCCACGTAACCCTCTCCACTCGATCACCCCCAGAAAAATCCCTGCTGAAACTGTCTGTATACTTCTCAATAACCAATACTATGGTGAACAATGGGCAAAGTTCACAACTTGCAGCCCTTCCCCCGAAGACAGTGTGGGATTAAGTCGTCCTCAAAGACATAGTTATTAGATTTTTCGACTATGTTGAACAAAATGGCTATCTCAAAATTTTGATCCGGTGACTCTGGGAAACGATGAGCGTGGGAGGGGGCCTAGTTGCCCTCCAAGTTTTTGCTCACATGAAAAGGTGAACTAAAACTTTTAGTTTTTGTTTTCCCTCTCGAAATTATATGACCACTGGATCGATAAAATCAATCCTAGAACAAAAAACACACATCCATGATCTTTCTTCTGGCAAAACAAAAATCCACATTTTTTCAGATAGGAGCTTGAAAGCTCTATGATAGGGTTTCCTGATACGCTGAAGCTGATCGTGAGACTTTCATTAAGACTTTATGACTTTTAGGGCGTGTTTCCCCCCTTTTTCTTGGAAATAAGGCAAATTATCTCCGACATGTAACCTTTGACATGTATGACTAAACTTAATAAAACTTAAATATCTATAATCAGCATAAAAATCCAATTCTGTTGATATATCTATTTGTATCAAAACTTCGTTTTTTAGAGTTTTGGCTACTATAGAGCCAGGTCGCTCCTTACTTACGGTTGGTTACCACCATCTGTTTGATATATATATTCCTTAAAGTTTTAACATTTTTTAACTTATTAAAGTTAAAACATTTAAAAGTATTTTGTTTATTTAAATCATACAATAAATAACCGAGTCAAACTCAAAACGCGCAAAAATTAACAAAAGAAGTGCTGACAAACCCCATGCTTTCTCAAGATTAGAACATAATTTGCACTTTGCTGAAAAGAAAATATTTTTAAAATGTTTGTTTTTACTTGTTCAAAATATTTTTACTAGATATGTCAAGGGGTAAGTCCTCCCCCTTGCACTCCCATTACAGCGCGAGTGTCTGGTGCCCTTTTTAAGAGCAACAAGAGATTGGAGGGCAAGCAGCTCTTCTCTCAAGCCCATTCATTTTCCAAATGCCTCCAGTCGAAATTTTGAGACAGCCATTTTGTTCAGCATAGTAGAACAGCCCAAAAACTATGTCTTTAGGGATATAAGGTGTGCTAGCCCCATTATACTTTAAAACTGAATTTTGCTCTAAAATAAATCAAAAGGCATTGTGTTAAATGGTTGCCAATATGAAACCTCAGCAATATATCGAGAACGACGGGGGGTATTAAGTTGAAACCTCTATGCCTTCTTAAGATCAGAACACAATTTGCGCTTTACTGAACGAAATTGCGCTAGAAATGTTTTCACCTTTCTTACTTTCATAAATGAAAACTTATCAAAATCTTAGCGAAGAAATGTAAATTTTCATTAATGAAAGTAAGAAAGGTGAACACATTTCAAGTGTGTTTTATTTTCAGTAAAGCGCAAACTGTGTTCTGGTCTTGAGAAGGCACAGGGGTTATCAGCCCTGTTCATGCTAATTTTTGCTCGTTTTGAGTTTGAACCGGCTATTTATTGTAATTTCTGTTCATTGTTAGTTTCATTTATTTACTGATAGTGATTTGTGGCAGATTTACGCTTCAAAGATTATTTGACTTTATTTTTGCTCACTCTTGGCTTAATGGAGCTCTTTACTTTTCTTTGAAAAACTTATTTTGTGGCAATTTTTTAAATTAATTTGTATTCGTTTTTTATTGACATAGTCTTTTTCACTGAAAAAATAACGTTTTATACCTTTTTAGTTTTCATAGGCGGTGCAATAGCGCTGCCTAAGTAATGAGCGATGTGGGCATAATGCACTATCTTTTTTTCTGTCTGTTTTTTTTAGACTAGGGCACTTCGTACAAAAGTTGTCATAGAAACTTCGAAAAGGGCTCATTCAATTGGAAATTGAAAGGGCTAGCGCCCTTTTAATAGTCGAAAGTGATTGGACGGTACCTGACCCCCCTCCTATACCCACTATTTCCCCAAACACATCTAATCGAAATTTTGAAATAGCCATTTTTAGCGTAGTTTAGAGGCCTAGAAATTATGTCTTTGAGGATGACAGCCCTTTCCCCCTCCCCCGCGGCCCTCAGCGAAAAGGTTGTAAGTTATACCCCGAGGGCCTATAAGATTTTTATGGAAGGGTTGGTTGTGTGAAGTTGAAAAGAGGCTGATTTACTTGGAAATATATATTTCTAGTTCCCTTTTAAGAGTCAAAGATTCTGGAAAGATACTAGCCCCTTTCCCTGACATCGTCTTTTCCCAAAACGCAATCAAATGAATTTGTTACATAGCGATTTTGTTACCAATAGCCCGAAATATATATGTCTTTAGGGTGGACACAATCCCCGGGCCCAGGGCAAGGGTTGTAAGGTATGCCCCAGGGCAGATAAGGTTTCTAAGGAACAAATGGTCGTAAAACTTTGGATCAGATGGAGCCCATTTGATTGGAAGTCGGAAGTGCTAATGCCCATTTAAGAGTCAAAAGTGAATGTAGGGCAATAAGCCCCCTGCCCCAAGCCTGTCATTACCCAAAACACACCCGATTGAAATTTTAAGAGAGCTATTTTGTTCAGCATTGTTGAAAGGTCCAGTAATTATGTCTCTAGGAATATCAAACTCCCCACAGTCATCAGAACAAAGGCTGTAAGTTTGGAAATTCGTTCATTGTTTACATATAGTAAATATTAATTAGATATGAATGCATGTTTGAACTTTACTTTCCAAGAAGGCGAAGGGCATTGGCGAACCTCTCAGAGAATGTTGAGGGGAGTGTTGAACTAGATCAAAACATGTAATGTGTATACGGATTGCCGAAAGGATGTAACACATTAATAACCGAGTATATTAATTAGGAAAATTCCGGAAATGATATGGGAGATGGTCAAAAAGGCAATATTTGCACGCTATAAATACTACTACAACTACCACCATCACTACTACCACACTACTCCTACAGTATTGAGGGGAAACTTGAACTAAATCGAAAGACACTACGTGCATGCACATTGTCAAAATAGCGTATCTCAAGAATTCATTTGGGTATTAAGTTGGAACTTTAAGAGGATGCTTAAAGGGGAAGATCATCTCACTAAAAGGCAATGTGTGCACACTACTTCAAATGCTATGGTTACTGCTAAATTTCCTACTAATACTACTAATAATTCTACTACAATTTCTATTGCAATTACTTGTAAGGCTAAGAGCATTGATATCAAAATTTTAAGAAGTATATGAACATACAGGTTATCAAGAGGACATATCAGCAATGACATAGCAATGGCTAATTATATTAAGCTGAAACTTCTAGGACTTGATGGGAGGGATATTATACTTACCAAAAGGCAATATGTTAATACTAATGCTGCTAGTAGTACTACCACTATTCAATACTATTACAAGTAATATCAATATTACTACTGTGACTACTATTACAAGGGTATGAAGGTGAAACTTTCAACGAGTTTTAAGGGAGGGGGAGGTGAACTGAATCACAACACGCCACCTTTATACAGGTTGTCAAAAGGGTGTAACAGCAATATCTTAAGAACAGTTTGGTGTGTGAAGCTGAAACTAACAGGGCTTGTTGTGAGGGACGTTGAACTAAACACATAAATTATTTGCATACTAATTCTACTGCTTTTACTCATACTACTATTACTGTTAATATTATTACTACTTTTATTACTACCACTGTCGCTAAAACTTAGGCTACTACAATTGATTCTACTGCTACTACTACTAATACTGATATTTAAAACTAAGGATGTTAAGGTGGAAAATTTGGGATATAAAGAAACTGTATGAAACTAATTCGGAATACACTATGCCCACACAGGATGTTAAGCAGACGCCTCAAACATACTTCAGGGACGGTTGATGGTATTAAGCAGAAAATTTCAGCGTGCGTTGAAGGGAATGTTGAAGAAACGAAAAATGCTATTGTGCTTCTATTAAACGAAAAAACTGTATGCATGTAAGTTTTCAAAAGAATATATAAGCAATATCATAGGTAGCACCACTCTATAATAGCTAGAAAAATCATTGAAAATTTCAAAGGAGCTAATTTGACTAAAAATTAAAATTTTTGGTGCTCTTTTTAAGAGTTAAAAAAGATTGAAGGGCAAGCAGCCCCTCTCTCAAGCCCATTCATTTTGTAAATGCATCCAGTCATCTATTAAGGCATCTATTTTGTCCAGCATAGTAGAACGATCCAGCAACTATGTCTTTAGGGATATTGCTCATGTCAACCCCCCACAATTAAGCAATTAACCCATTATGCTTTGAAACTAAATATTGCTTTGTGCTAAATCAAAACGCATTTCGTGTAGAGTTGTAAATAAGACACCTTAGCAATATATCAAGAACGACTGGGGGTATTAAGTTGAAACTTTTGCGACCAATACTATACTAATTTTACTTTTACAATTTAAATAAATAGAGTGGAAGTGTATACAGGTTGTCAACCAGCATAGATATAATCTTTTGGGAATGATATTAAGTTTGTTGTTTTTTTTTTCAAATCAACTTCAGGAGGTATAAGATTAAATAAAAAATACTATTTGTTTCAAGATTAAAAAGTGTTGAAGAAGTTTCTCCCGATATACAAATTGCAGCTCCCAGACTCTGGGGGATTCTGTCAATCCCAAAGAATTTATTCTCTGGACTATTTTTGAACAAATGGCAATCTCAAAATTTCGACTGGATGTATGGGGAAATGATGGGCCTGGGAGGGGGGAGTGTTGCCCTCCAATAGCTTTTGACTATTGAAAAGGGCAATACCCCTTTCAATTTCCAGTCAAATGAGTCCTTTTTGGAGTTTCTATGATAACTCCTTCGACACGAAGTTCCCTGGTCTAAAACAAACCAAAAAGAAAAAAAAAATAAATAATACATTGTGCCCACATTGTTCTTTACTTAGGCAGCGCCATTGCGCAGCCTAAGAATAGTTAAACCTTGACTTGCACGTTTTGTCACTTCAATTTGCAGGTCTTTTCTAACAATTCTTGCAAAAGAAAACGTGTTTAAATGCAACGTGCCATTGATTCTATTTGATTTTCTAACATTGATTGTTTTTCTAACATTTACTTTTTCCTTTTTTTTGCTTTTAAAAAAAATGTCTGAATAAAGAATCAAAATATTCAGACAATATTTATTTGATTTAACTTTTTTCAAAACTGTTACCCCCTTATACATAATTTCAATTTCATCTTTTTTTTAAACTGAAAAGTAGCTTGGCATAAAAACTTGTAAAAAGGATATCTTTTTGACCCAAGGTGATTCTGCAGGAACACTGATGCAGTAATATGACATACGATCCATTGTCCTCGTGGTGAGGCTATCGTGATTTGTTTGAAGCGTTGCCTGAAAATAATAGATTGATGTAGACCTGCCGCGTGCAGAATGAGAAAATGAGAACCAAATTATCAAAAAGCTTTGAATGAGAACATAATTCTGTTTTTCAAAATCAGCTCATAGCATAACAAAACTTCAAGAAAACTAAAACTTTAGTGCTGAAACAAAGTGCTTAGACTACAGCAAGGATGCTCACTTAACAACAGTTAATTATTCAAAAATAGCTTTATCCTTAACAGTGCATTGCATTAAAAAAAAAGACATATAATGTTTTTTCCATTAACTATTATATTTATAAGCTATGGACTGGCACGAGTACAGGAATTCACGTGGAGAGGGGGGGGGGGCTTTAAGTTTGTCAAAACAGCAAAAAAAACATTAATAAGAAAATGACAGCCAAAACTGCAAAAGACGTGATATTTTGACAGAGCATTTTCCTGTATAAGGGGCTCATGAACAGTTTAACTTACTTTAATATTTCAATTCAGGTAAAATAACTGTTTAAGACAGAACAAAAAATGAAAACAAAGCTAGTAGAAATCGAAAACACAAATAGCCTTGCCAATGTCAGAAGGCTCATACAGCTTTTAATATTCAGGCAACAAAAGCCGCAAAAAAGGGAAAATATTGCTACAACTAGCCCATTATCTGATGACAGAAGGCAACCACAGAAAGAACCACGGGCACCAATATGGATGTATTAAAACTTTGGCAAACGAAAATCAACAACATAGTAGTACGGTCATAACGAGACGGACTATGCATAAAAGTAAGGATTCATTTTCCATGACTATCAGTTTGTGCAGATCATGATCAGACTGGTTCATGTAGGCCTTTGAGATACACTGACCTTAAAGCATAACAAATATGAGCATCATCAAATGAATGCTCACTAAAAATAAGCCTAATGAAACTGATGACATGACGAAAGTCATACGAATACTGCATAGTCGAACAAGAAGAATAACAGGCAACAGAGAGTGTTGC
Source organism: Artemia franciscana (assembly GCF_032884065.1). NCBI lineage: Eukaryota > Metazoa > Arthropoda > Branchiopoda > Anostraca > Artemiidae > Artemia > Artemia franciscana. The sequence goes on along the minus strand of NC_088863.1, from coordinate 41,932,016 downwards.
AGATGAAAGCCTATTCACTTTTCTTTACAGAGTTATGTGTAATATCGCAGAAAAGCTCTCACAAACCTTAAGTAGGTTACTAACTGCAGTGGGAAAAATGATCAAACAAAGAGGTCACCAGCATGACTCAAATTATTTTTGCATAAAGACGCAATATGTTCGAGTCTGCTAGATATGAGGCACTTATTAAAGTTATCACTTTGAAGTAAAAATAGATTAGCAGATAACAACTAGTGATAAAAATAACAAACAATACTAGAAAATTCGTCTATCATACCATACTTACAAAATAAACTATAAGATTTCAGGCTGCACATACGGGATTTATTTTCATTAGAAGAATTTACTTTATTTACCAAACATTGAAAATCAAATCAAAATTTGACCCTCAATTCGTTTGTTTGTTTTTTTTGTTTTTTTTTTGTTGTTTTGTTTTTCAAAGAAAAAATTTTTAACCCAAGACAAAGACACCCAAAAACTGATGCTTGGGCTCAATTTATCACGCGTGATTTCAGCTAAATAAAGATCGTTCCTTCTTTAAAATTACATAAAAAAAACTAGTTTTTTTTAACTGAAAGTAAGGAGCGACATTAAAACTTAAAACGAACAGAAATTACTCCGTATATGAAATGGATTGTTCCCTCCGCAATCCCTCGCTCTTTACGCTAAAGCTTCTAATTGTTTTAAAAAGCAGAATTGTGGCAAAGAGTCAAACTTTAGCGTAAAGAGCGAGGGATTGCGGAGGGATCAATCCATTTCATATACGGAGTAATTTCTGTTCGTTTTAAGTTTTAATGTCGCTCCTTACTTTCAGTTAAAAAAGCTAGTTTTTTTTATGTAATTTCTGAACGTTTTTGAATTAATGCATGTTTGATTTTGACTCTCCACACGTAAAATATTCAAATGAAATTTGCATATTAATTCCTTTTTTGGCTAAATGGCTTTCTCTTAGTTTTGATCATACGATTTTGAGAAATATGGGATGGGGAAGGAGGCCTAGTTGCCATGCAATTTCTCGGTTACATAAAAAGGCAACTATTAATTTTAATTTTAATGATTTTTTTTTATTAGCAAAAAATATACGTAACTTTAGAATTAACTTACGTAACAAACTTTTATATTCTTTAATTATTATTATGTATATGAGGGGGGTTTGTACCCTCGTTAATACCTCGTTCTTTACACTAAATAGTAAGTTTTGTCCCAATTCTTTAAGAATTACCCCTGAATCAGAAAGGCCGTAGAATAAATAGTTGAAATTACTAAAAATACTTTAGCATAAAGAGCGAGGTATTTATCTCCTCCTAAATACCTCGCTCTTTATGCTAAAGTGTTTTTAGAACCCCTCATATGCGTAATAATCTCTGTTCGTTTTAAGTTTCAATGCTACTTCTTCCTTTCATTCGAAAAAACGTTTTCATGTTTATTTTTCATTGTTTTCTTATAGTAATGCTAGAGAATCCTGCGCCCTTTTCATTGAATTTTTCTTCCCCCATGACAGATTCCTCCAAGGAAAGATCCTCCAACATAGCCCCCTCTCCTCAGCCCCACCCCCAAACAAAATAAAATCCCCCTGAAAACGTCTGTACACTTCCCAATAACCATTACTATATGTAAACACTGGTCAAAGTTTGTAACTTGCAGCCCCTCCCCCAGGGATTGTGGGGGAGTAAGTCATCCCCAAAGACATAGTTATTATGGTTTTTGACTATGCTGAACAAAATGGCTATCTCAAAATTTTGATCCGTTGACTTTGGGAAAAAAATGAGCGTGGGAGGGGGCCTAGATGCCCTCCAATTTTTTTGGTCACTTAAAAAGGGCACTAGAACTTTTCATTTCCGTTAGAATGAGCCCTCTTGCGACATTCTAGGACCACTTGGTCGATACGATGACCCCTGGGGAAAAGAAAAAAAAAAAAAAACAAATAAACACGCACCCGTGATTTGTCTTCTGGCAAAAAATACAAAATTCCACATTTTTGTAGATAGGAGCTTGAAACTTCTACAGTAGGGTTCTCTGATACGTTGAATCTGATGGTGTCATTTTCTCTAAGATCCTACGACTTTTAGAGGGTGTTTCCCCCTATTTTCCTAAATAGGGCAAATTTTCTCAGGCTCGTAACTTTTGATGGGTAAGACTAAACTTGATGAAACTTATATATTTAAAATCAGCATTAAAACGCGATTCTTTTGATGTAGCTATTGATATCAAAATTCAATTTTTTAGAGTTTTGGTTACTATTGAGCCGGGTCGCTCCTTACTCGTTACCACGAACTGTTTGATTTTTATCAGCAGGTTCATTTTTTTAAATGTCAAGTCTAAAAACTTGGATTTTTTTTTACAATTCATCCCTATAATACCAAGCAAAATTGCCTGGAAAAGATGATTAACAAGCGTCAGGTTTTGTAATAATAATTATTATATTTTGTTCGCTCTTTCAAAAAGGAGAATCAGAGCATTAAAGGAGGAAAAAAAAACAAGAACACTTCAATAATAAAAAAAAAAAGATCTGTAAGATGTCCACGTGCAGTGCAGATTAGACGCAAAGACAAAAAGTAGCACTATGTTTCAGACGCTCACTTTTCAGTACTTCTTTCATAGCATTGCACAAAGTGAACCAAGTCCGCCATATTTGGGATCTCATTCTAATGTGCCTATTTCTCGGAGCAGATATCGTGGGAGGAACTTCAGGTATTTGCATTAAAAAGATAAGAGCTTTAGACAATAGACTCTTGATATATTGGCTTAGAGCTGCTTACTTTCGGTCTGAATTACATACCCTCAGGATTGTGGACCGACCTCCAAAAACCTGGAACTCCAGCTTCGGAGTCCTGGTGTGAACCCCCAAAATATCAAGGGTGCTCACATTGGTTCTTGAAGCTGATAAACCCTCACCATTGTCTAGTTCAGCACAAAACTCAAAGTGGGAAATACATTTTTCGTTCCAAGAATCCCTACTGTATGATACTAATCAGAGGTAACGCACTAGCGTTGCCTATAGTAAAGGCCACAAGGTTTAAGCGTTTTATTGTGTGTGTGTTTTTTTTTCAGAGGCACTTCACATGGAAGGAGTGGTCGCATAAACTTCGGGGGGGGGGTCATTCGACTGAAATTCTAAAGTTATAGTGCCCTTTTGAAGAATCAATATTGATAGGAGGTTAACTATCCCCCCACCCTCCGTTCCCAAAACGCATCCGATCAATATTTATAGATAGCCATCTTGTTCAAAATATTCCAAAGATCATATAACAATGCCTCCAAAGATCAAAAAAAGATAGTCCAAACATAAGATAACAAAAAATCTGGGATCGACACAACTCTTCAGAGCCCTGTGATAAGTGTTGAAAGTTATGCCACGGAGACGTATAATATTTTTATGAAAGAGGTGGTCGTAAATAACGACGAAATTCCCTATGTTCTTCTTGTTTTTGGTGTTTGAAAAGGTGTGGTCGTATAAACTTTGAAGGAAGTTATTTAATTTGAATTTGGGAGTTCAAGCTCCCTTTTTAAGAGTCAAAAGTGACCGGAGCGCAACTAGCTCCCCGTCTCCTCTTGTACTCAAATGCATCTGACCGAAATTTTGGGATAGACGTTTCTCCAAAATAGTCCAAGTATCATTTAACAATACCTCGGGGGTCGATACAACCCTTAGAGACTGACGGCAAGGGTTGCAAGTTATGCTCCAGGGGCATAAAAGGTTTTATGGGAGGGGTGTCAGTATAAACTTTGGAGGAGGCTCATTTGAATGAAAATTGAAAGTTCTAGTTCCATCTTTGGGAGTTAACAGTGATCGTAGGGAAAGTAGCTCCCCTTATGCCATCTTTTCCCCAAAGGAATACGATCGAAACTTTGAGATAACTATTTTGTTTAGAATAGTCCAAAGGTCATAAAACAATGCATTCAGGGTTGACACAGCCCCCAAGATCCCGGGGTCAAGGGTTGTAATTAATGCCCCGGGGCATATAAAGTTTTTATGGAAGAGCTAGTTGTATAAACTTTGTAAGAGTCTCATTTAGTTGAAAATTGAAAGTTTTGGCTCCTTTTTCAGAGTCAAAAGTAATCGGAAGGCAACTAGTCCCCCCACAGCCCTCTTTTCCACAAATTCTCAGGCTATATCAGTCGAAATTCTGATATAGCCATGTTGTTCAAAATAGTTCAAAGATAATACAACAATGCCACCAGGATTGAAATAACCCCCTACAGCCCGGAGGCAAGGTTTGCACATTATGCCCTGGGGCATATATGGCTTGTACAGAAGAGGTGATCGTATAAATTGTGGTAGAGGCTCTTTTGACTGGAAATTGAAAGTTCTAGTTCTCTTTTTAGAGTCAAAAGTGATTGGAGGCAACCAGAGCCTCCTCTTCCTGAGACTCCTTTCCCCAAAATGGATCTGACCAAAATTTTGAGATAGCCAGTTTGTTCAAAATAGTCCAAAGACAAAATACTTATGCCTCCAAGGCTGACTTTCCCTCCCCGGGCCCCCAGGGTAAGGGCTATAAGTTATTTTGTTTATTCATTTTTAACATATAAGGTTTTTATTGAAGAATCGAAAGTTTTAGTCCCATTTTCAAGAGTCAAAAGTGATTGGAGAGCAGAAGTCTCTCTCTCTTGCACTTCTTTCCCACAAATGGATCCGACGAAAAATTTTGAAATGGGGACTGTTGGAAAAATTGAAACTCCAAACTCAAAACGACCAAAATATCTATTAAAGAATAAATGAAACCTAGAACGAGCAGAAATTAGATAAACAATCATAGCAAACAAACATAAAACAGGTAATAATGTACATGAAGAAATAAATCCAAAAACAAGTAACACTTAAACTGAATATGCAAATCAAGCTTAAAACGAACGAAATCACTGCAAATAAGGGTTGGCTACTAGCCCGTTCCCTAATTGTAAAAGTATAAAGCCTACTGTGCATTGGCTCTTTACTGAAAGCTATTTGTTTCTTGAACAGTCCTGGAAAGAACTAATATTTAAACCGAATATTTGATATATAATGATATTAATTCTGAAAGCTCATCAGTTCCAAATTTTATTTCACTACAATTTTTATTTTTATTTCAATATTATAAAAAGTAACAAAGAAAAAATTTATAATATGATTCGTTTTCAGTAAAGCACCAATGACGCAGTAGGCTTTAGACTTTTACAGTTAGGGAAGGGGCAGTAGCCAAACTCTTGTTTGAAGTTAAAACTAAATGCGTCTTGAACAGTATTGGAAAGAACTAATACAATCAAACTGAATATTTAATATATAATGACATTAATCGCTGGAAGCTCAATTCAAGATCTTACTTCACTGTAATTTTCATTTTTATTTTCAATGTTATAATTTGTGACAAGTACAGAAAAAAAATATTTGTAATATAAATTGTTTTCAGTAAAGCACCATAGGCTTTAGACGTTTACAGTTAGGGAAGGGGAGAGTAGCGAAACTCTTATTTGTAGTAATTTTTGTTCGTTTTAAGCTTGATTCAATTTAAGCGTTACACGTTTTAAGAATTAGTTGTTCATTCATATATTCAAGTTGTTCATTCTAAAATAGTCAACAACCCTATTTTAGAAAAGATAATGCGGTATTTCTTTTGTTTTAGAAATCTACACTGCAAGAATCTGCGTGTTTATTTTCAAATTAAATACCATCAATTTATTCAAAATGCAAGCATCAGTCTGATTTAAAAGTAGTGTTGAACAACTATTTCACAATACCTCCTTAAAACAAGGCTTTTTAATTTAATTTTTATTTATTGATTGTTGGTATGTAAACTTTGGCACAGTCTTCAAGCACACGAAGACTTAAGAGTTTAACAACTTACATCAATGGTATCGCGAAAGCGTCCTGTCTTCATAACTTTTTCTCCAGTGCTTGTTTCTCCTTCATAAGAATCAAAGAAATATTCCGGATCAAACATATCTTGAATCATGCCCTTAAAAACAACAAGTTGGCCATCCAGCAGGTTTTCTTTTGGTGCAGATTCTAAACAGGGTATTTCTCGAAGTCTATCAGTTGCTAAAATTCCTTTAAACTTCTCAGTGACTTCAGTATGCCATGTTGGATTTGTAGGATTTTTCGCTATAAAACACAGTAATAATGCTTTGTCCAATAAAAATATAAATAAAAATTACATTTTCTCTCATGAGATAGAGCAGCAAGTAGTGTTTAAAATTGATAATTTATACACGGAATAAAACAAAGAAATAAAATCATAGACAGCACAATAGCGCTGCCTAAGTAAAGAGCGAAGTGGGCTCTATGTATTTTTTTTTTCTTTTGACCTAGCCACTTCTTGTGGAACGAGTTATCGTAGAAGCTTTGGAGGAGGCTCATTCGATAGAAAATTAAAATTTAGAGTGTTTGTTTTTATTTAAAAGAAATAGGAGGGCAAGGTAAGCCTCCATCTCGTTCTTTTCAGCTGCTGTCCCTTCGAAGATTTCAAATAAAAAAATTTTAGATAGCGATTTTGTTCAAAATAGTTGAATGTTCCAATAACTTTGCCTCCAGGAATGATATGACCCCCCCCCCCATATCTCACGGGGCAAGAGTAAGTAAGTATGGAAGTACGGGGCAAGATGTAAGTCATGGAAGTTGCCCATTGTTCACACAAAGGTTTTGTTACTTGGAAAGGTTACGTCTATGACATGTCTACAGCGTCTCCAAAAAAGTTTAAGACACTAAAATGAAACTTCCAGGGAATGTTGAAGAGGTGTTGAACTAAATGAAAACACACAATGTGTATGAAGGTTGCGAAAGGGTGTATCAGGAATACTTCAGGTAGGACTAGGGCCCTAAGGTGGACTTTTATTGCATATTGAAGGGGTTGTTCAATAACCAAGATGCACTATGTGCATACTACCGCTAAAAATACAACGAATACAGCTGGCACTATTACTACGGCAATAGCTACTACTACTACGACAACTACTACTAAGACTACCGCGACTAAGCAAAAGCGAGAAAAGCTTTATAAATATTCTTCTTATTAACCAATAAAAAAAACTACGTCAATATAAAACCGAACAGAAATTAACTTTAAAACTTTTTTCCTCAAAAGAAGTTTTCACAGAAAAGAGCTAAATTAAACCTAAGACAAGCAGAAATAAATTTAAAACGCAATTCATGAGTAAAACGACGATAATCACGCGAAAAATTAAGTACATCGAAAAACGAACAGAAATCACCCTAAAAAAATAAAGTCCAATTTGAAACGAACTTAACGACCATTGTGCCTTCAAAGGATCAGAATGTCATTTGTGCTTAGGGCTTCCACTCTCGAATCTCAAAATTCGGGGACATGTTTAAAAAATTCGGGGAATTTTCGGGGACAAGTCTTCAAGATTCGGGGAATTTTCGGGGGCAAGTTCAAAATGGAATTTTGTTACAAAATTTGGGAGCCAAAATTAGTTATAGCTTCGTTTTCAGGCTCAAGTAGGGCTTGGATCCGCGTACTAAATCAAGTTTTTAGCAGAGTAGGTTCTAGAGCTAGAGTACAGGATTGGAACCCATAGCTAAAACGATTTTTGCTGGCATTGCAGACAAAACCTCAGAACTATTTTTAAATAAATTAAAAAAAAATAGGCTGAATGACACTCTGGAACTTTGTTGCTTTAGGTTCTATATTACCTTTGCTGCTTTATTCCCATAGCCCGAAAACGAGATTTTTATGTCATTTATTTTCAGAAAGACGACGAAAATAAAGTAGCCTATAGAAAGGCAATAATCTCATACGAAGCAATAACATGTGCAATGATTTCTCGAAATTAATGAATATTCTTCGGCAAGCAAACATGAACTTACACCTGAAATTTAATTTTAAAAAATCACCTGAAAGCAAGGAAAATAATTAAAAATTAAAACGAATAGAAACGATAACATAGTAAGAGGACTGTCCCCTTCTAAACGCCCAACTATTCATGCTGAAATTTTTTAGTACTTAAGCCTCTCATTTTTCAATTGTTTCGGAAGTTGTTCTTACAGAATCGGGACTAAATCTGAACTTAAGCGTAAATAAAAAGGGGGCTATCCCCTTCATATATATAATATTTTTTGTTCATTTTAATGTTGCTCCTTGGGCGTACTTTAGGACGGAAAAAATCTTATTTTATTTCAAACAGTTTTTTAAAAATGCCAGGAAATCCAGCTCCATCTCCACAGAAAAATTGTTCCTCTCCCCGGAAAAATCGTCTAGACAATTCAATACCGTTAAAAATTTATCCCGGACAAAAACCATAAGGTCTCCACGCGCAAGATTCGGTTTACAAAGATAAACTTACAATAAATAAAAAGAATTTTGTTTAGGAATCCTGGCCAATCCGTTTTTCTCTGATTGGTTGAAAATATATACAGGTTTAATTGTCTTGACTGGTGTTCTAAAAGCCTTTTCGGTCCGGCGGTTCTACCTAGCTTCAAACACTTAGGCCTGCTTAAATCCTAGAGTGGAAATCAGCTTTTTCAATTTATTCTGCACCAAAAAGGCAGTATTTTGGGATGGGAAAGCCAAAAGAATTTTTCTAATGATCTAACATGTATTTGCAACAAACCTTGTTTGTACTATACTGTGCAGGAACAAATAAAGCCTTTAAGTTTCAATTATATTCAATTACAAAAAAAAATATGTCATTGAAAATTGCCACGAAGAGGCTCAATATCAGCTAAATCAAGTATACTACCTACGACCTATGGAGCCACAAAACCAGAAATAAGCGTAGCTGCTTCTTCAGCAGTTGTAGAAGCCTTAACATTTGACAGAAGCTTCGTCATTTCGCGGTCAAGGACAAGAGAAGACGAACTGAGAATGAATCTCTTCATTCCCACTTTGGTCTGAAGACTACACGCAACCAATATTGTCACCAAACAGTTTCGTTTATCTGTTTTCAAAGCTTTGAGGGCACTGCACAAGCGTTCTGCTGTAACGTTAGAAAATGGCAGTGCACACATGTAATTATTATTATTAATAATTTATGACCCGTCAAAAACGGAAGAGACGCAGTATATAAAAGAAAAAGAAAGAAAAGCACAAAAATTTAAATACACTTCCACTACACATATTATAAAATAGCACTAGTCCAGGGGTGGTTGGCTCTTAAAACATTGGTACTGAATTTTGAGATTCTTCTCTCTATGGACATGGAAGGGTTGGTGACCTTATATTTCCTGGAGATGTCGCCATTGCTGTGCCACAAAGGGAGACGCAGGAGAAACTTAGCATATCTGTAAAATGCGCTGCAAATGGCTTTCTTTTCGGTAGCTGTGAATATTTCAAACAGTTCGTGGTAACGAACTGTAGTAAGGAGCGACCCGGCTCAATAGAAACCAAACTCTAAAAAATGGAATTTTGATACCAATAGCTAAATCAAAAGAATTGCATTTTAATGCTGATTTTAAATATATAAGTTTCATCAAGTTTAGTCTTACGCATCAAAAGTTACGAGCCTGAGAAAATTTGCGTTATTTTAGAAAATAGGAGGAAACACCTCCTAAATGTTATAAAATTTTAATGAAAATCACACCATCATATTCAGCGTATCAGAGACCCCTACTGTAGAAGTTTCAAGCTCCTATATACAAAAATGAGGAATTTTGTATTTTTTGCCAGAAGGCAGATCACGGATGCGTGTTTATTTATTTGTTTGTTTTTTGTTTTTTTCCCCAGGGGTAATCGTATCGACCCAGTTGTCCTAGAATGTTGCGAGAGGGCTCATTCTTACGGAAATGAAAAGTTCTAGTGCCCTTTTTAAGTGACCAAAAAAATTGGAGGGCACCTAGGCCCCCTCCCACGCTAATTATTTTCCCGAAGTCACCGGATCATAATTCTGAGATAGCCATTTTATTCAACGTAGTCGAAAAACCTTATAACTATGTCTTTGGAGACGACTTACTCCACCCCAGTCCCCGTGGGAGGGGCTATAAGTTACAAACTTTGACCAGTGCTTACATATAGTAATGGTTATTGGGAAGTGTACAGGCGTTTTCAGGAGGGTTTTTTGGTTGGGGAAGGGGTTGAGAAGAGGAGGATATACTGGGGGAACTTTCATATGAAAAAGTTTTTTTCAGCTGGAAGTAAGGAGCAGCATTAAAACTTAAAACGAACAAAAATTATTACCAAAATGAGGGGTTCACCTCCTCCTAATACATCGCTCTTTACGCTAAAGTATTTTTAGTAATGTCAACTATTTATTCTACGGTTTTTGAGATTCAGGGGTCATTCTTAACGAGTTGGGACAAAATTTAAGATTTAGTGTAAAGAGAGAGGTACTGACGAGGGGGCGAACCCTCTCATATGTGTATTAAAACATGAGAATAAAAAATTCTTTACGTAAGCTAATTTATAAGTTACGTATATCTTTACTGATAAAAAGATTCGTAAAAAATTAAAAGTTCTAGTTGCCTTTTTAATTAACCAAAAAATTGGAGGGCAACTAGCCTTCCTCCCCCGCTCTTTTTTTCTCAAAATCATTCGATCAAAATTATGAGAAAGCCATTTAGCCAAAAAAATAAATAAATATACAAATTTCGTTTTAATAATTCCTCTGCGGAGAGCCAAAATCAAAACATGCATTGATTCAAAAACGTTCAGAAATTAAATAAAAAAAACAAGTTTTTTCAACTGAAAGTAAGGAGCCACATTAAAACTTAAAACGAACAGAAATTACTTCGTATATGAAAGGGGCTGCTTCCTCATCAACGCCCCGCTCTTTACGCTAAAGTTTTTTACTGTTTTAAAAAGAAGAGTTGAGAGAAAGAGTCAAACTTTAGCGTAAAGAGCGGGGCGTTGATGAGGAAGCAGCCCCTTTCATATACGAAGTAATTTCTGTTCGTTTTAAGTTTTAATGTGGCTCCTTACTTTCAGTTGAAAAAACTTGTTTTTTTTTTATATAATTCCAGAAGAGAACCAGAGCAAGCAGATGGGGGGTAGTAAAAGCATTGTATAGCCGGGCAAGGAGAGGACGGTTGAAACGACACTTATTGACAACAAGTAATCCGTAAGACGCTCGTAGACGGGAACAGAGGTGGTTTGTCAGTGCTGAGCGTGTTTCCTTCAATGTAGAAGAAATAGGAAGGCCAAGATACGTAAGGGACTCACAAGGCTTAATCAGAGTTTTGCCAATTTTAACGGAGAGGTTAATAGAAAACTCAATTATTGAACCATTGAAGAAAAGAAGTTCTGTTTTAGATTCGTTGAATGAAAGTCTGATCTGCTTGTATGCCGCTGCAAGTGAGTCGTAATTTTGTTGAAATAAAGATATCGAACGAGAAACATGAAGAATGTCATCAGCAAAGTTCAGCAGCGAAAGATTAATCCCACGGAAAAAGCACGACGGCTTTATTACTTGCTGTGCTTCGATAATAGCGTTATTAAACAGTGATGGAGAATTTTTGCCACCTTGACTTACGCCTTTCTTGACACTCAGCGTTTTTTTAGAAGGAAAATGCCGGACGGAGAGGGGATCAGGATCAGAGCCGAGAGCTTGTTGTACATACTGTAAACAGGGGAAAGGATGCAAGAGGAAACACCTCGCTGAAGGGCTTTGAGCAGGATATGGCCATGGATGCCAGAATCGAAGGCTCTACTAACATCAAGTGCTCCAAAGACGAGAAGATCACCATTTTTATCTGCATCAATAAGAAGAATTACAAGAACGCTGTGAACGTGTTCCCGTCCTGAGTGTTTTTTTGAACCCGAACTGGTCGTCCGAAGTAGTGCATCGAAGTGCAGTCTCATCAAAAATAAGGGATTCAAATAGCTTACAAAAAGTAGTTGAAACAGTGATCGGACGATATGAAGCACACTGGTCAGCTGGTTTACCTTTTTTGAGAATAGGATGGACTAATCCATAACCAAAGCTGTCTGGAACGATGCCAGTAACAAAAATCATTTGAAATAGCAGAGAAAGGTGCTTTAGGAGAAGATTGCTGGCAAAGCTTAAATGAGTACCAGATATACCATTGATGCCCTTAGATTTCTTTTTTTTTTTTTTTAGCTTATCAATTTGGGAACGCATCAAGGACGAAGTGACCAGGACACCAATATCCTTAACTGTAAACCGAAGCTCCTTATCGAGGGCCTGGCAAAAGGTGTTATCAAAGTAGGAATTAGGGGCTGAAAATTGGTCTCTGAAGTAGTCGCACCAGTCTTTTTCTGGCATGTAGGGCGGGCCATTGGAAGATTTGTTCTTAGCTCGAAGATGCCATAAAGCAGGAGGCGAATTATCGACAATCTCGCTGGTACGGGCAATTTCGTTATCCTTATGCTGTGCGATGGCTTTGGAAAATTTACATTTCGTGTAAATACGAACAGCGTTGACTACTCCGGAGCGTGGCTTCCCACAATGTGCCCATAATTGTAGCCAGAATTTTGCTGAATCACATGCGGCCAGGAGATTAGGATTATTCCGCCAGTTACGCACTTCCGTGCCGTGGCGAATTTTGCGGACCGAAACTGCAGTTTTCTCAGCTGTATGGATAGCATGCGTTATCTCAGAACAGTAGATGCTTAGTAGGATTTTTTTTTGCTGAGTCTGCTGTCATGTTCGGACAACAAAGAAGTGCGAAAGGAATTCGGATCTTCGACAGTATGTAGTCACATGAACTTTGGTACGAATCGATGTTAGCAGCTTCCCAGTTGAGGCTGAACAACCATTTAGGTGGGGAATTTGTGGGTGAAATTTGCGGCAAGGGCTTTATTTGAAAAGAATTACAGATAGGCATGTGGTCGGATATGGAGTAATAAAAAAGAACCGTAGTATTAGAGGTGGGTTTGATCATAGAAGAACAATAGAAATAGTCCAACTGAGACACGGAGCCAGATTGATGGATGTACGTAAAATCACGATCATTTCCAACATAGGTGAGACTTGGACAAGCATGGAGCAAGATCTGAGATCTATTGTCTTCAGGGTCAGACAGTTCACAGTTAAAGTCACCAAACAGGAGACAAGTTAGGCCTTCATGTTCATATTTTGATACTAGCTTGGCAATAGATGTACATGTGAGAGAGAACTTCCTCTCAGACATATCATTACAGTAATTAGTAAGAAAATAAACGACGAAAATGACCACATTCGAAACTTCAACCACAAAAAAACTGTCAGACTTAGCAACTCGATTACCAAGTAGCTCTTTACATATCATCAGGGCCAAACCACCTGAAGGCCTACCGCAAATGGACTTAGCATGGTTATGCACAGATTATGAGAAGACGTGAACTCCAACAGTTGACGACTATCGCTTGACAAGAAGTGTTCCTGAAGACCCACCACGTCAAACCGCAAGCAAAGTTCAGACAGTAGGTGATGTTTCGGTAGAACTTTCCCATTGATGTTCCACAATACAATTTTTAAGGTTTCTTCAGGCATTGGAATTCTTTAGAAGAGACTGAGTGACAGGACATTTAAAAGTGTAACATGGGTGGTCGGATGAATTGCAAAGAGCACACTTAAGTGCCTTGGTACAAGGATTATCTTTGGTTGTGGAGTGGCCAGCCTCACCCCACCTGGAACATTTTCGGGTACCTGAGCACGCAGACGTAAAATGACGATATGACTGGCAAGAAAAGCATTGGGGTGGCAAGCGTTGAAATATACTAATGGGGAGTCTTCCGTACCCTATGATGGGTGGAAAGCGAACAGAAGACTCAAGGTCCTCTTTAGACTCAAAAAGAAACTTAAACGAACGGGTGTTTCGGATTTGAGTTGCTTTCAAACAGTTGGCAATCAGATCACATGGGCTATTTTAATTCAGATCTTCAGGAACATAACGGATAATACCGAAAAGAGAGGGGCATTGGAGTTTAGGCTCGACTTCAGGGTTATTCCCGGTTATGCGTGACATAATAGATTCAGCACCACTTTTATCCTTTGTGACTACTTTCCAGGCGTCTCTACTGGGACGGAGCTCGATTATATTCCCACTAGCTTCTCCACAAAAATGCTCCAGATAAGCTTTACGGGATTCAGGCTTTTTAAGGTCAGAGGGGGACTTCTTGAGAATAACTGCATAGGAAGGCTTGGCCGGTGGAGTGACTGATTGATTTATGGATGTAGCAAGTTTCTCAGCTGCACGGGCTTTTTTCTCACTTTCAATAAAGTCCTTCAAATTATTGGATATTTCTCTCACTTTTTGAGGAACAATAGCACTCAATTCACCAGGCGTAGTTGGGACCTCCGTAGGATCAAAAATTACGAATTTCGGCAATTTGATCCAGTTAGTTTGAATAGTGCCAAAGTGTATCCTTAGCTTTTATAATCGTATCCTTGTCATAAAATCCCATTGCCTTTTCGCAAATTTCATCAGTCTTATTTGCTTGGAGCGCTCGCGATAAATAATTTAGCAAAGCATTATGCACAAGTCTTTCTATCTCATTCGACATTATGCTAATTTAGAAGTCCAGACAAACTCAATAGGAAAAAATAACTGGTTACTTTTTGCACGCGACAAGAGCTCATTAATAATTTAGTACTATAGTCAATAATCTAGTAATCAGTACTAAAATCAGTAATCTAAAACCTTTCTTAGGTTTTCAAACCTCGGCTTTCCACATGGGTATGTCTGCTTACAGATAAACTTCCAATACTCCTCCACGGATATCGTACATATGTATAAACCCGCCAAAGAAACAGTGCTCTGTTCGCGCCATTCCCTGTCAATTAGTGCCTTGTTCCACGAAGGCAACCCACGACTTCTTAGAAAATTTGCTAATCTAGGTGGGTTCAAGTTTCGAGCATTGACAGGATCAAGTAGACTTGTGAACTCATAAAACGTCACATTCAAACGTAAAGCGTCTCTGTAACTGGATAATGGCCTCCTTGTAAAAGTCTCTTGCTGTTATGTAGACCTTCCTCACCTCCAACTGTGAGATATCTGGACTAGACGAGACCAAGGATGCCAACTCCTCTTCTGCAGTATACCCAAGATAGACCTTCTGAACGTCAACATAATGGCTCTCGTCTTTTAAGTCAAGAGCCAAAAGATCAGTACAGTTTCTGATGTAGGTTCCATCCATATAGTTTGTAGCCAAGGTTGCAATAAGCTTAAGTATTTCCGTCTTCAGCTTATAGAAAATTGGTGACTTCGATTGAAACAATACATTAAAGTCGTTCAAAAGGCCTAAAGCGTAGTCAACAAACATCATTAGAACCTTCATAAAAGGATTTTTCAGAGCACTAAGGCCAAGTTCATTGCCATGGGTGGGGTCATCAAAATTGGCACTAGTGAAATAGAGGGACAATGCGCTCCACTGTTCAAGAATTCTTCGCACACATGCATGGAGGGACAGCCACCGGGGTTTTTCCAAGGGCTAGAATTTTGTGATCTGGTGTAGCCAAGAAATCTTGAAATTCTTTAAGTACTGTAACTTGCTTAGCACTCATAAAGAAATAACTATAAACGTGGCGACACAAGTCTTTCAGAGTTTTGGGAAACTTCTTGCAGGCATACGAAGCACAAAGATGAATGGAGTGGCAGCTACACTTGACAACTACCACCCACGGATAATTGTCACTGATCAGCTTTGCTACCGCATTATGACATCCCATCATTGAGTTTGTTGAGTCGGCACAGAAACCAGTCCAATTTCGCAGAGGCACTAGGGAGGATTCCAAATAGAGGTTGAGAGTAGGGGGGATGGAAATTTTGGGTGGGACCAGGTAGACCCTGGTTTGGTAACTGAAGCATTCAGCTGCAATCACAATTGTGTAAAGTGTAAGTATGGTAAAATAATCAAGGAAATACGAAGAATGACCAATACTCACGAGATAATTATAACTTGAAGCAGAAGATATTATATCCAACCGGTTAATTTTGAACTTTCCAATGCTTAGAAGATTTGAATTTCCAAACTATTGAAGCTCAATTCCGTTTTAAATTTTTCAATATCATACGTTCGCCAGCGTACCATAGTATAAAGGTGCAAAACAATATTAAAATTGTGGAACAAACAGTGAGCCTTCCACTAACTCTATTTCGGGTAGATCATGGGAAATGAAAGATTTTCTGGGAGTTTTCGGGGATTCGGGAAACGGCATTTTTTTTCGGGGATTTTTCTCGATTTTCGGGGAAATCCCCGAAAATTCGGGGACAATGGAAGCACTGTTTCTGCTTTACAGGAAAAAAATGTCGCTTAAACGTTTTCTGTTTAACAACATTGGTAAATCCAAAGCTATTCAGACTTACAGGAATGAATATTCACATACATTCAAATATAAAATCTACATTTAATTAGAATTTTCAATAATCTTGTTTATTGTGGCGAGTTTCTTTAATTTTGTGATGTTATGACAAATAAAAACACAGCCCAAAATAAAGATTTTTTTCAGTAAAGCGTAGTTGAAGTTCTGTTCTTCAGAAGCCATAGTTGCCAAAAAAATCAAATATCTTTGATATTATTAAAAGCATTTAAGATTGTAGTTAATATAAGCTAGACAAATTTGTGTTCTCTTTATTTTTGCTTTTTTTTTTACTTTAACATTTTAGGAGATCCAATCATTGGGAAAGAATTAGCCCTTGAAAGAGAATATGCATTAAAAAAAAGACTTTGTCAGCACTTTGACACTTTGACAGCAAAATTCTTTTTAGTAATATTTACTTTTTCAAATCATATATTTATTAAATGCTACAAATTTAATACGAAAAGGCGACCTAGACCTCACAATGTTATCGCGGCTTGAAGTGGCTTTTTAATCTTTATCTTACCCTGGAACACAGCCGCTAGAGTTGATGTAGTGCCCAGAAAAAATAATTACAGCCCCCGAAAGACAACTCAACTGCCCTGGTTACAAACCCCCAAGTAACGGATCTGCGCCCGAATGACAACTCAACCCTCAAAAACACAAAAAAAAGAATAAAAAAAATCTATGGACGCAAAACAAATGCATGTCAGTC
Source organism: Artemia franciscana (assembly GCF_032884065.1). NCBI lineage: Eukaryota > Metazoa > Arthropoda > Branchiopoda > Anostraca > Artemiidae > Artemia > Artemia franciscana. Next base: position 41,915,134 of record NC_088863.1, on the reverse strand, counting down.
TTGTGCATGAGTCCTGTATGTATTAATACACTGTTCATCCAATTACCAAGGGGCTTTAAGAAGCTTTTCAATACACTCTTATGAAGGTTTTAGGCAAAAAATTCCCCCTACCAAGGCCCTCTTAGTATTTTTCTAGCTGACCAAAATTACAGACCCCACAATGCAAATACTTTAAAGTTACTTCTTGTCACATTATGCACATTTTCTGAATATAAATTTAACGGGTTAGTTAATTATCAACTCTGTCATCTAACACACTTCCGTAATTATGAAATTCCTTTTGTCATGAATTCTCTGAATTTGGTACTCAACAGTTTTGTCACTTTGGTTTTATACCTAATTATTAAAATACTTTCCAAATCTAGAAATACTATCACTTTTACTCATAAGGATAATTTCCCAGAGGGGAATTGCGAGGGGAGGGGGTTGTTGAGGGGAATTATAGGGGGGAAGGGAATCTCCGTATTAAAATGAGCTTTGTTTTGTACATCTTTTTAGACTCTCTATATATGCGTACAAATTAAGTTAATTAAGAAATTTATGTAAAGTGTAGGATGAAGGACATTTTTCCTGGTGAAAACCTTCTGCCAAGGGGAGGGTCCACGGGTAAAAGTTGTCCAGGGGAGGGTCCGAATACCTCAATTTTAAAAATACGACAATTACTATTACATGGGAGGTTTTTTGCGGATTGAATTTTCCAGGGGGGGGGTCCTTGAATTTCCTTTCTTTTGAAATCTCAGTAATGTATGATGGGTAAGCTAGTGAAAATATAAAAATAATACTATAGGATATTTTACACCATATATTCTACCCATCTTCTGGAATACAAATGTAATAATATGAATTTCCCTTTGGCTACTTATTTGTTATACTTTCCCTTTGGCTGCTCAATTTTATGCATGGGAGGAATTTTCTGGAGGATACTTGTTAACAGGGAGATTACCAGGGGGAATATTCAGAAGAATAATTTTTGAGGAGGATTTTCAGGTAGAATTGTACCTGGGGGGATTTTCTGTGACAATTGTCTAGACGGTGTCTTCCATGGGGAATAGCCTAGGACACTCTGCAATATCTCAGCAATGGTTAAAGGTATCAACTTGAAACTTTTCAGTGCGTGTTAAGGGGGGGGGGGTAAACTAATCCAAAGGATACTAAGTTCACCCAAGTTGTCAAAAAAAATCTTTCAGTAAACATTGGTGGCATGGGTGTGGAACTAAATCAAAACTCACCATGTACATATATGTTGTCAAAGAGGCATATTTACAATATCACAGGAATGGCTAAGGGTATAAGTTAACAACTTAAGGGACCTAGCTGAAATTTTGAAGGAACATTGGATAAGGAAATAGTTCTAATTGGGTTCTTGGGTCACCAGGGGGGGGGGCTTATCAAGGACAAAATTAAGCCTCGAAAATGTAATTGCAATGACTCTTATTATGTAATGGTTTCTTCTTTTCTTTTTTTTTTGATCTGCTTAAAATTTTATACCCTGAAGACACTTCAATTAAAATTTCACTAATGAAACCTTGGCTCGAAATTAATCTGGTGGCATTGATTCTTGGTGTATTTAACAAACAAGCAGTTAAAGTAAGATATAACACAGTAAGATTTGTAGGACAGAATGATTGATCTATATTTGTCTTTACTCAACATTGCAACATGATGGTTCAGGATAGCTTCAGACCTATTGAAGACTACAAATTTTGCAGATTTTCAATTAATTTATTTGATTAATATTCGCCCTGTCTATCCATCAAAAATCTAAAATAAACTATTATTAAAATTTTTTGCAGAATTTTATTCAAAATATAAATGGCATGCCAAAATCTTGACTCTTACATGGAAAATCCCAAAAAATCATTACTGATATGATGATTATTAATCAATAAGAACAAAGAGGAATGCATTAAAAAAAACTTTTCCCACAAAAGAGGTTCTTCAAAAACAAATAGAGTAACATTCAACCAAAGACAAGTAAAAATATAGTCAAATAATAATTAAAGCTTAAAATAAACAGAAATCACCATCAATAAATACATGAGACCAAAATCGAATAGAAATTACAGTGAATGGACAAGCCAAACTTAAAACCACATTTTATTTGCAATTCACTTGAAGCAAAATATATCTCAAATGCTTTTTCTTTTATAATGTTAATATTCAACTAAATCAAAAGAATTAGCAAATTCTTCTATGGAGCTCAGGGTCATATTCAAGAATCAGGGGGAAACGTGAACTTTTCACAATTGTGCCTACTTTGAGTTTTTGAAAGGTTGATAATTGGGAAGCCAACTGGTACTTATCTTGAAAAGTTTATTTTTCAAATGAAAGTGAAGAGCAATATTAAAGCTTAAAATGAAACAAATGCTATTCTGTACATAGGGATGGCTACCTTCTCCTCAACTACCCACTCTTATGCTAATGTTTTAAAGTGCTATTCTGAACTTATAAATGAAGCCTTTTAAAATATATGAACTGAAAATTCTATTGTTTAAACAGATGAAATACTGTGAAACATTATTTTGATTCCACCCAAATTATCTTTGTTCTTTAGCAGTCATTCTTTGTTCCATCAAAAAAAGAAACAAAGAAAACTGTCTCTTTTTTTAAATTCCTTTATAGAATTTTTTGAAGTTTTTTTTACACTTTATAGTGAAAAGGAGATTTAAAAATTAAAACAGGTCGTATTAAAAAAAAATCCATCATTAGCCCATAGTCCAGTGTTCCCATTCTATTGATTTCCTTCCTAAAATGGGGATTTTCAAGGTCTTTTAGGGCAAACTTTTTCATTTAGGGATTTGGGTTTTTTCATACATATCTAAAAGCCTTCTGGATTTATTTGAGAATTTCTAGGGTTTTGGCCCTAGAAAATTCTCCAACCCATAAAAGGAAAAATGGGACAGAAATAGTTTTCCACCCATTGTCCTAGAAAGCAGATAGTTTGGATACACAATAAAGGCAGTTAAAGATCTTTTGCAGAGTCAATTCTAAAGCACCTTTGTTATGTTTGAATGCTTGCCTATGCTGGACAGAGCCTTCTAGGAGATGTACAGAGGCACTGCTCAATTCAACCAGGACTTGCAGTAACAAACTAATTGTTTATATCCTGTTTCTAGTCAACAAATATAATATAGCAAAAGATAAGATGTTTTTATCAGAATCCCTTTTTTACAACTTTACCACAAGCTTGGTAGTTGTTTAGATAAGAGCAATAATTGAGTTATTTTAATTCAAAATTAATGAAAATTTTAAAAAAAATGGAAGTTTTAATGAAGCTGTTTCTACAGCCTCCCTGCCTTTTTTTTCAACATTTGATCATTGAACTGTAATCAATAGTCAGCCACCAATGATACCATGAATTGTAAACATTTGGGATACTTGGTTATCTGTCACCTTTTACTGGTCATTTTAAACATTTTGTTTTTGAATAGGATAATGACTTTCTTGTCAATAAAGATAAGAGAGCCTTGCTTGTATAGTCTGCCTGGCTGCCAAGTGAAAGACTGAGATATTCTACAATGTTGCAATGGCACTGTTTATTTATACTTGGAAATAAACTTAACTTAATCTAACAGGATGGCCCATAATCATAAGTAACCAAAAATAGAAAAACAATCATGTTTGAATCAGAAATAATTTATTCATATAACATAATCTGCATGATTACCATTCTGTTGTAAACATGTTTCAATATGTTTCTCCCTTTCTTGATGAAGATGAATAAACAAACCAGTGATCTGCATCAAAACAATAAGCATGTATTATGTTTATAGTGACTTTTCTATTCCTTCCTAAGTTTTACTCAAAGGACAGTAAGATAAGTATGATTTACTATAGAGCAAGGAGTATTACTCTTCTGGGATAAGATGGTCAAAATAAACAAAATATTGATTTTTTATGATGTTTTTAGTGTATTCAGGTATAGTAGGGTTATACTGCTAATCACACCAATGTCAACAGTGCACAAAAGAAACATTTTATGTGGCTTCTAAGATTGTATACCTGATGCCAGATATTTTTAAAATTGGTATTGGAAAAATCAACATTGGATGATTCATATCAAACTGTAGAGTTGTGCCCTCATCAAATTATACAACTCCTCCATAGAAAAAAAAACAGAAGAAACATGAACCTCTATAAAGTTTTGCCATTTAGATTCAATACTCCCAAAAGTGTTGATTCATTTATGATTGAACTGCAATAAAAGGTATGGTTAAGAAAAAACACCTCTTGGAAGGCTATTATGGAGTATGCAACACTGTTCTTAGGCTAATAAAGGCTAAACAATCAGATCTTACAGTGCACTCCAACACAAAAAAAAACAAATGTTGAACATTGAAGCAGAAGGGTGCACTTCAAAAATTTGTGACCATTTTTTGCAAGGCAGATTCACTGATGAGACAATTCTTCTGGAGGCCAAAATCTGCAGTTTTCTAGTTGAAAATGAATTTTTTTCATTTTTGATTTTTTTTAAGGTCAAGCTTTTTGTAACTTTGAAAAAAAAATACTTTTAAAGCAAGTAGGGGAGAATGTACACTTCAATGAACAGAAAGCTGCCAATTTTATACAAACTGAACTAGGTAAATTTTATGATCTTGTTTGATTTAGATGTTACAGAATCACTGCTTCTCTGTTAGTATTGATGAGTCAACAGATGTATCTTCTAAAATGGTTCTAGCAGTTGGAGTAGTAATTTGCAATGATGAACTGACAGTTGAAGTTGATGTACTCATTGTAGTTGGGCATCCTGACTCTTAAGCCAAGGCAATACTTGAGAAGCAGAAGTACATAATGAAAACACACAAGCTTCCCCTGCAAATTACATAGGGTTTTTTCTGTCACTATAAGCTCTATAATGAGAGCTAACCAAAGTCTCTTAGCCTATCTGTGATAAGACAAATGTTTCTATGAGCTGCCATAGCAAAATACTCCTGCCATGTGACTCATCTTTTTAAGTGACAGTTCAATAGGAATGGGAACCCTATTTTGGCAGTTCCTCTATACCTTTTATGCTCGGAAATACGTGGACTAGCCTAAGCTAATTTCCTTCATTGGTTTTGTGTAGGGTACATGAGAATAGAGAGTAAATCATCTTCTTAATAATGGACAGTCTGATATAGATGATAGCCTAAAATATAAAACTACACACTACCGAATATAACATCAATTTCCTTCAATGGTGACTTTATGATATCCATAGGAACTGGCATGGTAGATTTACCAAGTTACAAAAGTTTGAATTCTTTCGCCAACAAGAAATTATCTAAGTCGCCTTTACAGTCGCATTTACAGACGCATTGGATCTCAACACGGGAAGGAAGCGTGTAGTGCAACAAGCGTTTTTATAATGCGGGTTCTACCACTAAAGAACAGGGCTGGAACTCGCTCTGCTGGAAATACCTAATGGTAGGATTGAAGGCAAGAATTCAAAAATTGCTTAATATGAAGTTTTAAACCGATTGAAACTCCAGTAACTATGATATTTAAGAAGAAAAGAAATTAGATCAAGAAATACAAAGATATTGTTCGTTAGTTATGCTTCAGATTTTTAATTGATTTTTGCTGTTTTCCATTAGGAAATGTTAGGATAGCTGTTTTCATGCTAGGAAATGTTAGGATAGCTGTTTTCATGCTAGGATAATTCAAATTTTATAATCTGTTTCTATTATTGCATTTCCACCGTATCTTAAAGAGATACATAAATTGGTTATATTGTGAAAGATTGAATGTATGGATAGCTTTCATCAGAATGGCAAAGACCACATAAAATTGATCAACAGATACTAATGAAAAAAATCCATGAAATGTATACTCGGGTCATGAACTGTAAACTCGACTTTTGAAAATGACGGGTGCAGAGCTGGGTTTCAACCCGATTTGGAACCTAATGCCTGAAAACGCAGCTGAAATGAAGCAAGCACAAAAGCCCTTGAAAAACTATTTTAGCCCCTTAAAGAAAACTTTCTAGATTTTGAAACTTCAACACTTTCCTAAAAAAAAAATCTAATTTGTTATTAAGCTTTCAGGAGTTCGGTTAATAGGGAAAGGCCAAAAAGATATTATGTTTGCAAAATTCCCTATTGCATTATAGAAGAAAGAGCGGAAGCAAGTCTTAAAATTGCATGCTTTTACTGCCGTGTTTAAGCTAGAAAGGCTGACATTTGGTAATCTAGGATTTACATTTTTTATTTTGCTAGGAAGACATTTAATTTTGAAGGTCATAACCGTGTTTAGCTTTTGTACCTTTTTCTTCTCTCTACAGAACTTCTCCTTCTCTTGCTTTCCTGTGAGATCCAATGCTTTCTTCAAGTTTCTACTGGGAAAGTTGCTCCTATTTTCTTATTTAAGCATCCCTTATCTGGCTATCAACTTAGTATTAACTACTTTGGATAGAATCTGCAAAAGATATTAACAAACCAGCAACTTGTTAACAGAATCACTACAGACAACTAAGCAAATAACAACATTAATGAGATGTGCTCTACTGTAAATATTGCTTATCTATTATTCTTTGTGTTTCTTGTGTTCTTATTTTGTAATGTTGAGCAATTTTGGTCTCTTCTTCTTCTCTGCGCTTAGTTAGCCCTACCTTAATGGATCACAACAAGGTCCAATGTTGAATCTGCTTGGGTCTGTTGTTGAGATGGCACCTTTGGTAAAATTCTAGTTAATTGACTTCTTGCTATCCTGGAAAGGGTTAGGTTAGAAAAATGAAACTTTCAGGGATGGGTCTACAGGCTAAAGTATGTCCCAGGAAGGTATTTTAAAGTACCTACCTCTACTTCTTCTCCCTCTAGAAGGCCCTGAAATTTGCCTACATGACAAGTCTATACCTATTGAAATTTTGACAAAACAACATTTTACCTTAATTTTCAGTTACTAGTTGCTTTTTCCCTGCCTTTAGTTCTGAAAATGCAATCCTGTTATTTGAGTAGAATTTTGAGCCATATCAATGTTTTTTTTTCAAAATTTAGGAAATGTATTTACATATCTTTAAAACCCTATAAAATGGAATTGAGCTAAGTTATGAAGCTGAAAACAATTTTGTTGTACTACAATTAAGCAGAAGATCTATTTTGCAAGGTTTCACTTTTATAACACACATATTTTTAAAGGTCAAGGCCCTCTAGAGGGAGAAGGAGTAGAGGTGGTTGCTTCAAAATACCTTCCTGGGACATACTTTAGTCTATAGATTCATCCCTGAAAGTTTCTTTTTCCAAACTTAAACCCCTTCTGAGATAGCAAGAAGTCAATTAACTAGAATTTTACTGCTCCTTCTTCTTCTTTGGCAAGAAGAATACTATTTAGACACTACATAAAATGTATAAAAGAGGGTTGTGGTGACTGTGTATACAGCCCAGTGATATACATTCTGACTAGGAAAGTGCCAGGATAGATGCAATATAAGCCCACTTGATCATACTGACCACAAATAGGCATGATCAGGAGAAATATTCTTCTGTGGTTTATAGTAGAACCTTGGGTAAAATTATGATAGTTCATATTACTGGATTACCAATAAAGTGAATATACCACTTGATGCATTTTTTTATGTTCTTTATGAATACAATAATTGCTTCTACTGTAAATTCAAATTTAAGCACCTTTTGAGCTTTTAAAAATGACAAATTTTAAAAAAATTATGACATTTCATATAACTGACTTACCAATAAAGCAAACATACTACTTGATGTTTTTTTTTTATGTTCTTTACAAGTATAATAATTGCTTCTACCACAAATACAAATTTAGGCACTTCATACTCTTAAAAATGACAAATTTTCAATTAAAGTAATGGTTATTTCTTGTTTTCCACCAAATGATACTACACTTTCTCAGCACCATCTTTTTCATTGTTATTACCCAAATAATGCTATATTTTGCAGTGCTAAACTTATTTATAATAAGGTTAGTTTAGGTTAGGTTAAAAAGTGCTTAAATTTGAATTTGTGGTAGAAGTAATTATTATATTTGTAAAGAACATAAAAAAGGCTTCAAGTGTTTCTTTCTTGAGTCTTACAGCCTTATATCCAACCTACTAGAGAATGGAGTACCAGTGGATGTAATACTGCTGGATCTAGCCAAAGCTTTTGACAAAGTTTGTCACCACTACCTCATTCACTGGCTACATACCCTATCTCTTAGTCCACAAGTGATCAGTTGGATTAAGGATTTTCTGAGGGACAGAACACAGCAAGTGAAAGTAACCACAGGACCAAACAGTCATGCACTCTCTGATGAAGTCAAAGTCACCAGCAGGGTATCCTAGGGCAGTGTCCTGGGCCCTACCCTGTTCAATATATACATAAATGAGCTAGCCCTTATCACCAGTAACAAAACCATTCTTTATGCATACAATTCAAAACTCATAGGTCCTGCCAACACCCCTTCTGCCCTTGAATCCCTCCAAACTGATATTAACCACATGTGCTCCTGGGTCAAAAGATGGCTGCTGGAATTCAACACTGAAAAATGCAAGGTCATACACTTCAGATACAACAACCCCAAGTAACAGTATCTTATGACCCAAAACCCTGGGAGTCACCACATACTAAAGAATGTTCAGGAGGAGGGAGACCTTGGAGTTGTTGTAGACTCCCAGTTGAAATTCAGCTCCCACTCACAGAAGATCTCAGCCAATACTAGCAGAGCCCTAGGCATCATTAAACACAGCATTACCAGCAGAAGTAGACATGTAATCACCAAGCTCTACAAAGGACTGTTAAGACCAAAATGAGCAAATCCAAAAAAGGGCCACTAAGCTGATTGCCAGTATGTAAAACAAGCCCTACAGTGAATGGCTGAGGGAACTCAACTTCTCCTCTTTAGTCTACAGGCAGAAATGTGGGGACATGATATAGGCACACAAACTCCTCTACCAATCAAGAAAATGAGCTCCTGGAGATGGACCCCTCTCACATAACATGAGGACACCAAAAACAAATCTGCAAACTTCATGCAAGGACTTGGGCAAAATGCAGCTTCTTCTCAAACTGGATTGTGAACCTCTGGAACAACTTCAAGGAGAACACTGTTTCTGCTGAATCATCAGATGTATTCAAATGCCATCTGGATGCTGAGTGGAGTGACAAGCCATGGAGATTTGACTGGGATGAACCAGAATCTAATCAACCCTGAATGGACTGTCATCACAAGGAGTGATTCAACAGGATCAAAATTCATTCCAAGCTGTGATTTAAGGTAAGTGGTATGTTCACTTTATTGGTAAGTTAGTTATATGACCTGTCATAAATTTACCTACCCTTGTTGCACAACATCAATTTCTGATACAGTAGACAAGCTGATTGGGTATGACTAGGAGTATCAGCATTGTAGCCCAACTCCTTTACATAGGCTATATATACACACATATTAATCACTATATACAAAACACAGATGATAGGCAGCCCCAGTTGTATCTTGAAGATTTGGCCTCTGACTCTTTGTTTAGTCTCATTTTTAAAACGATAGCTGATGTCAGAGACATGGTCTCCTGACTTAAACAGGTCCAATCATTGATAAACCTTTGGCTTAAAAAGTTTTTTATATTTTCTGCTGTCAACTCTGGACTTCTGAAGCTTCTTAGCATGACATCATTTTTGTCATTCTCTAGATGACCAAGTATAGAGCTTATTTTGGGGTTGTTCAATATATTTATATATCAGTACCATGTCACTACATCTGCATTAGAAGGTTAAAGATGAGAGTTTTACAGTAGATCAACTTTCACTATATAGTTTCTCTTCAAGTCCAGAGATGTATTTGGTGGTCCTCCTGCATACACTTTCAGTCAGCTGTATATCAAACAGTTCGTGGTAACGAACTGTAGTAAGGAGCGACCCGGCTCAATAGTAACCAAAACTCTAAAAAATTGAATTTTGATATCAATAGCTACGTCAAAAGAATCGCATTTTAATGCTGATTTTAAATATATAAGTTTCATCAAGTTTACTCTTACCCATCAAAAGTTACGAGCCTCTAAAAATTTGCCTTATTTAAGAAAATAGGGAGAAACACCCCCTAAAAGTCGTGGGATCTTAACGAAAATGACACCATCAGATTCAGCGTATCAGAGAATCCTACTACAGAAGTTTCAAGCTCCTATCTACAAAAATGTGGAATTTTGTATTTTTTTTTGCCAGAAGACAAATCACAGGTGCGTGTTTATTTGTTTTTTTTTTATTTTTTTTCCAGGGGTCATCGTATCGACCAAGTGGTCCTAGAATGTCGCAAGAGGGCTCATTCTAACGGAAATGAAAAGTTCTAGTGCCCTTTTTAAATGACCAAAAAAATTGGAGGGCATCTAGGCCCCCTCCCACGCTCATTTGTTTCCCAAAGTCAACGGATCAAAATTTTGAGATAGCCATTTTGTTCAGCATAGTCGAAAACCATAATAACTATGTCTTTGGGGATGACTTACTCCCCCACAATTCCTGGGGGAGGGGCTGCAAGTTACAAACTTTGACCAGTGTTTACATATAGTAATGGTTATTGGGAAGTGTACAGACGTTTTCAGGGGGATTTTATTTTGTTTGGGGGTGGGGCTGAGGAGAGGGGGCTATGTTGGAGGATCTTTCCTTGGAGGAATCTGTCATGGGGGAAGAAAAATTCAATGAAAAGGGCGCAGGATTCTCTAGCATTACTATAAGAAAACAATGAAAAATAAACATGAAAACATTTTTTCAAATGAAAGGAAGAAGTAGCATTGAAATTTAAAACGAACAGAGATTATTACGCATATGAGGGGTTCTAAAAATACTTTAGCATAAAGAGCGAGGTATTTAAGAGGAGATAATTACCTTGCTCTTTATGCTAAAGTATTTTTAGTAATTTCAACTATTTATTCTACGACCTTTTTGATTCAGGGGTCATTCTTAAAGAATTGGGACAAAACTTACGATTTAGTGTAAAGAGCGAGGTATTAACGAGGGTACAAACCCCCTCGTATACATAATAAAAATATAAGGTTATGAAAGTTTGTTACGTAAGTTAATTCTTAAGTTACGTGTATTTTTTACTAATAAAAACGTTCATTAAAAATTAAAAGTTCTAGTTGCCTTTTTAAGTAGCCGAAAAATTTGAGGGCAGCTAGGCCTCCTTCTCCACCCCTTATTTCTCAAAATCGTCTGATCAAAACTAAGAGAAAGCCATTTAGCCAAAAAAAGAATTAATATACCAATTTCATTTTAATAATTTATGTGCGGAGAGCCAAAACCAAACATGCATTAATTAAAAAACGTTCAGAAATTAAATAAAAAAAAACTAATTTTTTTAGCCGAAAGTAAGGAGCGACATTAAAACTTAAAACGAACAGAAATTACTCCGTATATGAAATGGGTTGTCCCCTCTGCAATCCCTCGCTCTTTACGCTGAAGTTTGACTCTTTGCCACAATTCTACTTTTTAAAACAATTAAAAACTTTAGCGTAAAGAGCGAGGGATTGCGGAGGGGACAACCCATTTCATATACGGAGTAATTTCTGTTCGTTTTAAGTTTTAATGTCGCTCCTTACTTTCGGCTAAAAAAATTAGTTTTTTTTTATTTAATCACCTTTTTAAGAAGGACCAGCACAGCTGGTTCTGAAGTCAAGAACTGGTCTCAAGATTGTCTTTTAATATAGTTTAGAGAAGATTCCATATGATTGGCTATCTTAAGGAGTGCAGGAAAGGCAATGGGAGAACACATAATAAAATGCAGAAGAAAAACTGTCCTGGACTTAGATTATGATGATGATTTAAGTATCTTGGATGAAAGTGTGAGCAAGAAACTTTGGATGAAACTTTTAGGGAATTTGCAATTTCAGGGTGCTAGAATAGGTTTGAAAATTGATGTTAAGAAGACTAAGTCACTAAGGCTAGGAATAAGTGATGATGAAAAGGTGACGTTTTATAACAAAAAGATTTATGAAGTGGACAGATTCAATTGCCTTGGCAGTATTATTAGTAAAGATAGTGGGAGCAGTGAAGATGTTCAAAGTAGATTAGCCAAGGCTCAATGTGTTTTTTCACAGTTGAAAAAAGCTTGGAAGAAAAGGAATTAAAGTCTGCAAACCAAGATCAGAATATTGGAAGCTACAGTGATGACAGTGGCCATTGGCCACTTCAGCCAAATATGGCTCTGAAGTATGGGTTTTCTAAGAATGGAGGAAGATTTACTAGATGTTTCACAGAGAAATTGCCAACAGATTGTTTTGGGTACCTGGCTGACTGACCTTATTTCAAACAGTGGGCTGTACAATAAAGTGTGGTTCAATCCTGCTTTCTAGGTCTGTAATGAAAGAAATGTCTGATATGGCTAGGATACATTCTAGGGATGAAGAATGACAGATTGGTCAAGTTGTCCCTTTTGGTCAACCCTCTAGGGCTATATGGAAAGCATGTTGTCTGTGGTTGGGGTAGGAGGATGTAGTGAAGATAGATTTAAGGGAAATAGGAACTTCTTGGGAGGATGTAAAGAGAGAAGCTTTGAATAGATTAGGATGAAGGAGGAGCATGTGTAGCTGTGTTGCCCTCTGGCAACTTGGTGCTGTAGGGAGTGGTTAGTAGTAGTAAATTGGCTTATTATATATATTAAATAGTGAAACAAGTTTTTTAAACTGAAAGTAAGGAGCAAAATTGAAACTTGGAACAAACAGAAATGATTCCATATATGAGGATGGTTGCCTCCTCTCATTACCTCACTCTTTAAACTAAGCTATTTTAGAACTTTTTAAAACCTTGTTGTTCTAATTTTGTTTCAGGAGTCATTCTTAAAGAATTGGGACCAATGGTCAAACTTTAGCATAAAGAGCAAAGTATTGAGGATGGGGCAAGCCCTCTTATATACAGAATAATTTCTGTTTTTTTGTTTTAAGTTGAAAACATCTGTTTCTTTTATTTGATTTCTGATCATTTTTCAAATAATAACAAAAAATGAGGCTTCCTTCAAATGGAAAATTCCCTTCTCCCACAAAAGATTCCTCAAAGGAAAGCCCCCTCCCCCATGTAAAATACCTCCCCTTGGACAATTCCATCCTTGCTGAAAATCCCTCAGGGAAAATTCTTGTAAATGAATCTGTATCAAAAATTTGTCTTGGTATACTTTCATTTGATAAAGACTTTAATTTCTGATTGTTTTTTAAATCATGTTGGATATCCTCCCTTCATGGAAATTTGTTCTTGGAAATTGTCTGACCCCCAGTCAAAAGTTGCTCCCACAGCAAATTCTCCCATGGAGAATTTTCCTTAATAACAAGTACTATACTTAAACAATGGGTAAACTTTGTAACCTACAGCCCTTTCCCTAGTGTCCATGGGGGGGTCATGTTATCCCTCAAGGCATAGTTATTAGGCCTATCAACTATGCTGAACAAAATGGTCATCTCAAAATTTTGATTGGATCACCAAGGGGAAAGGACAATGGGAGGAGGCTGACAGTCATCCATTTTTTGGATTACTTAGAAAAGGCACTAGAACTTTCAATTTCAAATCAAATGATTCCTCTCCTGATCTTCTAGGATCACTAGTTCAATACAATCACTCTTGGAAAAATAAACATGCATCAGTGATCTTTCGTCCATCACAAAAAAAATACAAAATTCCACAGTTTTTTATATAGGAGAATGGAACATCTACAGCAGTCTTCTTTGATATGATGAAGAGAATAGAGTGATTTTCATTAAGATTGCTTGACATTTTTGGGGTATTTTCCCCTTTTTCTGAACTAAGGCAAAATTTCTAAGGCCTCTAACTTTCAATGGGTAATGTTAAATTTAATCAAATTTTTATATTATGAATCAACATAAAAATTTGATTCTTTGAATGAATCTTTTGTTATCAAACTCAGCTTTTTAGAGTTTTTGGTTACTATTGACCTATGTTGCTTACCACAAATTGTTTGATAATAAGTCACTAATATAATTATGTATGCTTCAGAGGGCAACCAGTCCCCCCCCCCTCTGCCAGTGTCCTTTTCCTCCAGGTGTATCCAATCAAAATTTGAGATAGCTATTTTGTTGAAAATTGCCCAAAGATAAGATAATCCCTCTGGGGTTGACAAAACCCACTAGAGCACCTAGGGCAAATTTTGTGAGCTATGCAGTTGCTTTTACCATATTAGGTTTTATGGTTGGGGTAGTTTATCAGCTTTGACAATAGAAAGTTTTGTGCTCTTTTTAAGAGTCAAAAGTGATTAGAGGGCAAGCAGTCCCTCCCCCATGCCCTTTTCCCCCAAATTTGCCCAATCAAAATTTTGAGATACAGTAACCATTTCATTCAATATAGCCCAAAGTTCAAATAACTGTGTCTGCAGGTTGACCCTTGAACAGACCCTGGGACAAAGGCTGTAAGCTATACAAACCACCCATTGTTTACACGCATTTTTTTTCTTTTTTTAATTGAGGATAGGGGTACTTTTGATCCTAGGTCTCCAAAAACCTTTGAGTATTAAGGTTGAACTTTAAGGAAATGTTTAGAGGGATGCCAAACAGAATTAAAACACACTATGTGATTGCTGGTTAGAAAAAGGAATATCTGCAATGGCTGAGGGCATTCAGTGGAAACTTTTGATGTAATTTGAGGAGAAATTGTGGGACAAACAGCCTCCCCTCTATCAGAGCTCTGCACTAGTGTTGCCTATACTAAAAGGCCATAAGGATTCGAAATGTTTTTTTTTTCAGATGAACTTCAAAAGGATTTTATAAAATTTGGGAAGAGCTCATTTGATTGGAATTTGAAAGTTCTGGTGCTCTCTTTAACAGTCAAAAGTGATTTGAGGGCAAATAGCCCAAATCTTTCTTTCCAAATACATTTCATCATTCTATATGTATCAAAACACCTAAGGGTATGAAGGTGAAGCTTGGGAGAATGTTGAGGGACATGCTATCAGATGTATCACACTAGAATTGCCTATCTTAAATGGCAATAAGGCATCCATGTTTTTTTTTTTTTTTTTTTTTTTTTTTTTTTTTTTTTTTTTTTTTTTTTAGAGGCATTTCATATGGAAGGGGTGATTGTATATGCATCCAGGGATAACCCCCCAGCCTCTGACACAAGAGCTGTAAGTTTCACAAGCTGCCCATTGTTTACATATAAGGTCTTCTATCAAGAAAAGAGCACTTTTCTCAAATGAAGTTTTTAAGATACACAGTTTGTTTGAAATAGTACAAAGGCCCCTGGGGATTGACATTCTCAAAAAAAGCTTAGAGTATTACTGTTGAACTTTTAAAAGAATGTTGAGAGGGATGCCAAATACAGTGAAAACTCGTTTTGTCTCTGCATAGTTGATGAAGGGAATACTAGAAACACCTAAAGAATGGCTAAGTGAATGGTTGAAACTTTTTACGTTTGTTGAGGGGATGTTGAGAGATTGGAGTGCAACCAGCCCCTCCTTCTCATTTCTATGTGCCCTCTCCTCAAAAATGGTCGAAAATTTTTAAAATTTTATATCATTTGGTTCAAACTAATCAAACAGTATAATAGTGGTACTTCCAGGGATACCATACCCTCCACGGCCTTTGAGCAAGGATTGTAAATCAAGAAATTCATAAATTGCTTACATGCAGGATTTATCATTAGGAAACGGGAAATTTTTTATTCTGGGTGAATTGAAAATGCCAAAGGGTTACGGTAAAATTTTGGAGAATGTTAAGGGATATCTTAAACTAAATCAAAAGACACTATTAACTCCAGTTTGTTAAAAATTGAATCTGCAATATCTTAAGAATGGTTGAGGGCATTAAGTCGAAACTTTTAGGACATGTTAAGGGTGTTTCTCTGAATTGGTTGGAGAGTAGCCAGCCCCCCTTCCATGCGCTCTTTCCAAAACATTCAGTAACATTTTTCAAATAATCATCTTGTTCAAAATAGTTTAAAGGTCAAATACTAATGCCTATGGGAACGACATGACCCTCCATGGCTATGGAGAAGAATGTCAAACACAACCAAAACATTTTAGATTTTTGCTGGTTGTCAAAAGGACATATCTGCAATGTCTAAGGAACTGCTAAGGGTATTAGGTTGAAATTTATGGCATAGGTTGAAGAGGATGTTGAGAAATGATTGAAGGACTACAAACCCCCGCCCTTGCCATCTTTAGCTACCCCTTCCCACCAACATTTATCACAATTTTGGGGATGGCTACTAAAAATAAGAGTTTGGCCACTGTCCTTTTCCCCCTTCCATAGCTGTCAAAGACTAAAGCCTGTTGCACTGTTTGCACTTTACTGAAAACAAAATATAATACAGATATTTCCAAGAATAAATATTTTCATGTATAAAATCCTCAGTTTATTTTTCTTAGTTCTTTCCAGTCGTCTCGACTATTGTAGTGATTTTATATTTGTTTTTGTCAGTGTTTTGAAAAACCAAATTAGAGTTTTCGAGATTAAAATATAGTTTTCCATCAGATGCAAATGATGTAACAAGCTTTAGACTTATACAGATAGGAAAGGGGGTAGGTACTAGCAGCACTTCTGGTTGTAGTGGATATTTGTAATATATTTGTTTTCAGTAAAGCGTAAATCATACAGAAAGCTCAAGTCTTTAGGGAAGATTAGGGGAGGAGGAAAAGGGCAGTAGCTAAGCTCCTGTTTGTAGTAATTTTTATTTATTTTAAGTTTGATGTGTACAGTCAATTTAATTTTTACTTGTTTGAAGGTTTATTTATTCGTCTAAATTATTAGGGGAGAGTGGTATATACCAGGACAGTTATTTTTAGATACATAATACAAAAAGAAAAATCATATCAAAGGATTGATTTTATTAAAGAACTGGTTTATAGCTTAAATGAGTCCATTATCAGAGAATAGAATGAGATTTTTTCCAGACTTTCCGCTTCTGCGAAGAAAATGGGGGGGGGATCCCTGCACGTACCAGTTGTCCCACTAAATACCAGGGGATGGTACACACAGGGACAAGGTATGGTACATTGCGGGTTATGGCACAAACCTTTTATTATTAGCAAAAAAGAATAAAAATAACTCATAAGATTAAAAAGTTGACTTCAAACTAAAATCAAGTGCACTCTCACCATAAATTGACTCTCAGTTTCTGAACTTGAAATACGAAGGCTCCTGGGAAGCAGGAACATGAGGCGATAACTTTATCTTTATTCTACCTTGCTATGATCACTCTAGCCCCATCTCCCAAAAACACGAAAAGAAGAATTAACACAAATAAAGTATAAAAACAAATCATAAGGATAAAATGAAAAACAAGAGCAAAGAGCTCATGTGGCACTTGTGACGAGGTCGGAAGAGCCAAGAGCTTCTTCCCACTAAGTTTCATTACGATTTCTCCACTCTAAGGGTTTTCCAACATTTTCGGTTTCCCCCTCCAACTCCCCCCAGTGTTACCGGATCCGGTCGGGATTTAAAAAAGGGCTCTGAGACACGAGGTCCTTCTAAATATTGAGTTTCATTAATATATGATAGCCCGTTCGTAAGTTAAAAATACCTCATTTTTTCTAATTTTTCCGAATTAACTGTCCTTCTACTCCCTCCAGATGGTCAGATCGCGGAAGCTACTATTTCTCATTTAATCTGGTTGGATCCCTTGTATGCCTGCCAACTTTCAGCGATCGCTATATTGATCACGTATCTAGTTTCGCATCTTCTTCGTGTAAAAATTGGGGTGGTCCGAGATTTGCACCTCAGACCTCTCGTACTCTAAGCGAGAATCAGGCTCCAAGACCGCAAGTCATACTTAAGAAAAACAATGGTTTGTTTTATCAACAAATAAAACTCTTCTCAACTATCTCGTTCGGTCCCCCCCCCCCAGATGGTCGAATCGAGGAAGACACTATTTCTAATTTAATCTAGTCTGGTCCCTGATACGCCTGCCAAATTTCATCGTCCTAGCTTATCTGGAAGTGCCCAAACAAATAAATCCCCCCAACTACCTCAAAGAGAGCAGATCCAGTCCGGTTATGTCAATAACATATCTAGGACATGTGCTTATTCTTCCCACCAAGTTTCATCCCGATCTCTACACTCTAAACGTTTTCCAAGATTTCCGGTTTCCCCCTCCAACTCCCCCCAATGTCACCGGATCTGGTCAGGATTTAAAATAAGAGCTCTGAGACTTGAAGTTCCTCTAAATATCAAATTTCATTAGGATCTTATCACCCGTTCGTAAGTTAAAAATACATCAATTTTTCTATTTTTTTCCTAATTACCCCCCCTCCAACTCCCCCAAAGAGAGCCGATCCGGTCTGGTTATGTCAATCACGTATCTAGGATTTGTGCTTATTCTTTCCATCAAGTATCATCACGATCTCTCGACTCTAAGCGTTTTCCAAGATTTCCAGCTTCCTCCTCCAATTCCTCCCAATGTCACCAGATGCGGTCACGATTTTAAATAAGAACTTTGAGACACGAGATCCTTTTAAATATTAAATTTCATTAAGATCCAATCACCCGTTTATAAGTTAAAAATACCTCATCTTTTCTAATTTTTCTGAATTACTGAATTAGGTGCCCCCCCCCCAACTCTCCCAAAGAGAGTGGATCTGGTCCGGCTATGTCAATAACGTATCTAGGACATGTGTTTATTTTTCTCACCAGGTTTCATCCCGATCTCTCCACTCTTAAGCGTTTTCCAAGATTTTCCGTTCCAACCCCAACTCCTCCCAATGACACTGGATCCAGTTGGGATTTAAAATAAGAGGCCTGAGTTACGAGGTCCTTCTAAGCATCAAATTGCATTAAGATTCGATCACTCGTTTGTAAGTCAAAAATACTTCATTTTTCTAATTTTTCCGCATTAACCCCCCCCCCCCCCCTTCTTCAACTCCTCCAAATATAGTGGATCCATTGCGATTCTGTCAATCACGTATTTAGGACTTTTGCTTATGTTTGCCACCAAGTTTCATCCTAATCCCTCCACTCTAAGCGTTTTCCAAGATTTCAGGTCCCCCCCAACTCCCCCCAACGTCACCAGACCTAGTCGGGATTTAAAATAAGAGCTCTGAGACACGACATCCTTCTAAATATCAAATTTCGTTAAGATCCGATCCTCTGTTCGTAAGTTAAATGATACGCCTGCCAAATTACATTGTCCTAGCTTATCTGGAAGCGCTCAAACTAGCAAAAACGAGATATACTGACAGACAGACTGACAAAATTTGCGATTGCTATATGTCACTTGGTAAATGCCAAGTACCATTAAAAGAAACATTTTTTTAACTGAAAGTAGGAGAAGAACTAAAACTTAGAATGAACATAAATTATTCCTTATAGGAGTAATTACCCCCCCCACCCCTAAACACCTTGGTTGGTTTGTTAAAGCTTTATAGTGCTATCAAAAAGCTTTGTTATTTGAATCCAACAGCCCTGGGACAAAATTAAAATATTTAGTCAAGATTTCTGATGATAGAATAGTATTTTATTACAGAATTTCCAGTAGACTGACAGTGGTATTATTGCTTATATGGATTGAAGTTGTGCTTGTGTTTTGATCTTCTATGCAGCCAAAACCATTGTGGCCTCTACAACAGGGCTCTCTGGTCCTTAAATTTTTATGTTTAAACACATTGAAACATAATATATCAATAGGAAAATAGAAATATTACTATTACTAAGTTGCTGAAAACAAAGCTTCCAGTAGAATCAACTGATTAATTTGATCAATTGACTGATTAATTAATGGATTGTGCTGTGATTGGATGCCAAAAAAGTAAAATTGGCCAGTCAAAAAAGTGATCCCACCCAAATTTACTTTTTTGACATTCACTCAAAAGCACGAGAATCCAACAAACTCTCCCTTATCAGTTGTCAGGGGGGAGGTAATATTACTGACAGGGCCCTATCCCTTTGGATCTTGGTGCTGGCACTTTTTTTTAACAGTTTTTCAATACGCAGGTGCTTGTTATATAATTGTTTACTTATGTAAATTCATCAAGGATGATATAACATCACATGACTTGTTTTGCTAGATCTTATGATCCGCTTACCTCAGTATTATTTGTGCATTGGAAGAATCATCGCCTACATCTTATTTTTTAAAAAGTGAAGATGAAATATTTTAAGGAGTTGTGTGTACATGATAGCGTTGTAGAAACATTGAATGCTGACGGAGAAATTTGAATTATGAACCAAGAGTTAATGGTAACACTAATGGATAAGCATGTGTGTGTTGTCCCAGCAGCAAGAGATTAAATTTCTTTGGAGTACCAAAAAAATTCAAGTGTTGTATTCGTAGATATGTGGGAGTAACATTTCTAGAGAAGTTAGTGTTGAAAGAGAATGCAGACATAAAAATAGTAGTTGATGTGGAGGGCCAACTTCTTTTTTATGCTGCTGCTGGTAACACATTACCAGCTGATAAATTTTTTCATCATCCCCCTAGTATTAATATTTATAAAAGGTAAAAAATATACAGGTATACTCCTTCAAAATTATCATGTAGAGTATCTTATCTACTTGTCAAAAAGGGAACTGGCGAAGATAATTACTTAAACCAAATTGGCTTGCCATAGTGTAAAAAAAGGATACAATCTAAAATGGGTTTTTTAAGGCTAAACAAGAATACTGAATAAAAAAAATTAAATGAATATTTCAAGAGGACATCCGTCCCTCTTCGTCGGCGTAAAACAAAACAATATATTCAAGGAAAATGACGAAGAAGAAAACCAAAAAAAAAACGCAGAAAGTCAGTGCGAAAAAAAAGAAACACGAAATGTTTAAAAGCTAGTAGATTTCAATAAAAGCCAAAAATTATAAGAATTAAAACCAAATACCTAACAACAATAAAGCAAGTCATTCCCCAATATCCCCCATGTGTACAATATCCAAAAATGGTGAGACGCCATCAACGGATACTAGCAAACAACAGAGAAATAAAAGGAAACATCCGTTTACTCAAAATGAAAAGAACCAGCAACTAAATGAGTTGATGATTTAAAATTTTTTGGGAAGAAAAACCTGGTATATGCTTCAATTGTTGGAATAATGAGTTAGTTTTTATCGTATCTCTGTTAAGATATTTGCTACTATGATTGTAAACTTACTTGTTTTTATTTGGCTGTTACAGAAAGTGATTCTTCATATGAGAATATCGTATGTGACATTGCTTCAAATAAGCAAATTGAAATTCGTGAATTTTCAAAAATGAATCAGACTAGGCTAGTGTTATAGAAATTGATGATGATAGAAAATAACAGTACAATATTAAACACTTTTTTAAAGTACAACAATGATTCTGCTTTGCGTGAAACACTACAAAAAAACACTATGAAAATACTGCTGGGTTGAATACTGAGAAAAAGCGGACGCTCCTCCCGCCAACTATTGAATTTTCTCCAGACCGAGAAAATGTCTATATTCTACACATGCATCCTGGTCTGAGGATAGGTAATGAACTTGCGATAGTACCTTCACACCGTCCACGCATGGATAGACCTTGTCTGATACGGCTGATATGTCATTTTTCTCAACTGTGTAGTTTTGGATTTTAAAGAGCGAACCGCCATGGCCTTCTGCCTTGGAATTAAATTATTTTCTGCACAGTTTCTATAAACACTTGTGTCGAAATTCTCCTTCACTTAGCGAGTAGGCATCCCCTTGCAGACTTTTGATTTCCTCATTGTGCATTTAAGTACAGCACATCTTTGGACCTACAGGCACATCGTGGGAAATCAAGTAGCTCCCCGTTTCGGATTTTACAAGTAATAACTTATTTGGGGCCAGGCGCCTCAATAGTTCTGGATAAATGGACTCTTCCCAGTTGGTATAGCCCAATTGGGAGCTAATGTGCTCACCATTTTTTTAGTATTATAAATAAATTTTCAATTTCAATTTGTACACGAAAGTGAGTCTGTATCCCCGTAATAAACCTGAAGTTGTCCCTTCTCCGCCCATAGGAGCTTACCACAATGCAATAAAATTTCAACATGTTTTTCGGAAATTTCCAAAATTAAGCTACCAGTGGCAATATTTTTATTTAAAACTGTACTTCTGTTTTCCTATGCAAGAGGGCCATATTGGAATCTATGATAGTGAACGGTGTAAAGTTCGGATCGGCAATGATTCTAGCACAATCTTTTAGATCGGTTACAACGTCATAACGACTCCAATGGCGCGCACTCGCATATTTTACCGAAGGCTAAATTTAAAATGAGTAAAGATCTCTTTTTTATCTTCGTTTTTGCCTCAAAGCGTTTATTGACAACTGCGTCAGTAAACGTCTTCATATATGGTTTTTGATCGAATTGGAGGGCTCTAACAATCTTTCTGACGTTGAAATCGTTGGCTAGCATCCATCGCAAAAGAACGTGGTACACAACAATATTTTGTTTCAGATGAAGGTCGGCAACAAGATTTTGTTTGAAGGTGTCCAGTGCATACCCTTATCCTCTACCAAAGAAATATTATAGGGACTCAATTAGTCTTATGATACCGGCCTGTTCATGCACGGGAAAACAAAACCCTTTACTGAGTCTTGAGGCTCCACTGGTATTTCACCATCAATTTCGAACAACCATCCTTGTGGTCCATTTTCCTCAACACTGGTAATGTCGGGGAAACTAGGATCACAGGGATTGTCCAGCCATTTGTAATTCCCACGCAAAGAATACTGCTGACAAGGGAGTTCGTAGCACGATAAAGGGACTTCATATCAAGAAAAACCGCATCCGACTTTTCACCGTTGTCCAGTCGGGTTAGTTTCCAGGATTCGATATCCTTCGGAAACACACAATTCCCGTATTGATCTCTCTGCAAATAATTGCTGACCCACGTCGGTGATCAAACCTATTTCGTCCTTGCCCAGTTTAAGAATTAAATCCATCATCTGGTGAGGAGTTGAAGAATAATAACCTAAACCAAATTCCTGATAGATCTTATCCCTGTTTTTATGTACAATATTCTACAATGTCAATAGGCTTGCCAAGTACGTTTTACTATGCTGCTTCCCATTTTTACACCCTTCCTTGGCCCAAACTTTTTTTTTGCAAACTCATAGTCGGCAGTGGTGGATTGATGATCGTGAAGTGAATCAAAACGCTTCGACAGGCGGCAATTTTCCCTCGTATAGCCTCGAGATGTAGTTGTAGTACTCATACGTTTACACGTTAATGCCCTTACATGATAATAAATCCTACATTTCATCATCTGGAAGGTGCTGTTTAAGAAGGTGGGATGACTAGTGATGACTAATACAGTCATCACTTTTGTGTACTTGAATTAATTGGCTGAAGTATTTTCGGGTAAACGATAGGAATCTAAAAGACAGATTTTATTCAAGTACGTTTTACCATTATCAATTGTTATCCATTGGACATCTAAGACTATCAGCTTCTCAGATGATTTGGGCATGATTTTATAAGAAAAAAAAACAATGTGCCCATGCCCCATCTACAACTTCACCTTTCTGCAAACGTGTCAACGCTGGTAATTTGAATTTCAAATCATAGTCGGAATTGTGAATTTAAACCGGTAGAAAGTATAGTTGCTTAACATTAGAATTACATGATATATGGGCCAGTTCACGAAAGTTACTCCCCCCTGATAAAATTAGATTATTTAATGATCTTGGTCGTGGACTGGTATTTCCCAACTAGCATTAACAAACTTCTTCTTGCAAACCCACCACATTTCCTTATTTTTAATAGCTAAGTAGCCTCTGGTGATAAAGTCATTTGGTAAGACGTATTGCGCAGCCCCGAAATAGACTTATTATTAATTTTACTAAGTGGCTGCGGCTGCGTAACCATGGCTGCGGTCAAACAATCTTCCCCATCCAATGTCTCGAAAACCTTAGTAAAGATTTTCGATACAACCGCATGGTATTGCTAGCATCTCTTTGTGCGTGGGCATAAGAGATTGCAATGGTTTCATGTTATTCAACACAATACGATTTGAATGGATCATATACGTCTCTGAGTCTGGGGTCGATAATTTAAGCCATCTTATCGCTCTGCAATAGCCAATTCTGATAGCTCCATAAGCTGGCCTTGTCACCCAAATCCGTCTCAACAGACTTGTGCCTATGGCGCTAACGGTGCCTCATGTGATGCTTTGACTTTAATTTTCTATAGAATCTATACAGACACATACAATAAAAGCATTCACCCCGAATTTTTTACCCTCATATAACTAATATATGTAATTGGAAAGAAATGTCCAATTGAATTGGGCTCTTTGGCAGGTTCGTAAAGAAGCGCTAACTAGTGTTTCGCCGATTCGAAGGACGATCCTCACTGAATATATAACCCCCTTTTATATTTACGTTTGTCCTCTTCAAATTCTGTGTCGTACTATAAAACTGCAACATCAATCTCTAATGTTCATTGGCCCTCTCATAAATGTCTATCCCCTTAAGTTTTACAGGAAATCGCCCTTTAAACAGGTAAAATCTACTTTAGGAAACTACCCCCTCCCCACCCTCATTGATATCCAAATCGTCCAAAAGTGTCTTACTAGTGTCCTGTCGTAGGGGTTTATGGGCTGCCACGAGGACTGCATACTTGAAGGACTCTAGGCCCGTAGCGAAACATAAGCGTCGTACACCTTTACAACCCTCTAAATCTCCATTATATTTTTAGAAATTTTTGTTCTCCTTCCCGCCTCTTAAAATAAATTTCGTTGCAAATTTTGTAACATTGGCATCTAAACTTTTATAAATAAAACTACTGACCCACTCCCCTTTTCATTTTAACTATCCACCTTATTAAAAATGCTACCCAACCAGTCTGAAAAAACCCTCAGGATTGTGCAAGTCTGGATGAAGTGTCTGCATTCCCGTTTTGTATGTAACGCGGATGCACTTTACCCGATTTCGCATTTAAATAAAAAAAAACTTTGTCCGATAGATGCTTTAATACTATCCCATCCACCCCCTTTCGAACCTTTTTCTCTAGAAGGGCTCGAATCTTGCCCGCATAAGAGTTTCCTATGTCAATCTGATCCGAGTGGATACTCGGTTTAATTGTTAAAGTTTAAGTGCTACCAGTTTAATCGTGAAAGATATCTCCAAACTCAGCTCTAAAAATGTGAAGATTACGCCAGGCAGAGTTAGCCAAGTAAATTTCAGGCAATACAAGGGTAAACCGCTTCCACTTTGTCCTGTTTCCCTTCCTCACAGTCACTTAGGGGACTGGTCGCTCCCTGGTCTACCTGTACCTTCTTGACCTCGCTGGGTTTTAGCTCCTAATCTACCCTTTAAAAGTCCTTGTTAAGGCCGAGATTGTTTATAAGAACATCGAAATCAAAGATGGGGGGCTACATTAACAGGTTTCACCCCCGAACAAAAGCTTCCATCCTTGCCACTTTCCTCTGAGGCATGTTCTGTTTCCATCAGTAATTCATATCATCGTAGAGATTGTAGGCCCCTTGAGTTGATGGTAATGCTGTTAGGTTAACCTAAAAATGATAACAACTTTTCCCTTTTTAAACACTTTCTACTGAAAAAGAACATACATTATGCTGAAAA
This sequence comes from Artemia franciscana, assembly GCF_032884065.1. Lineage (NCBI taxonomy): Eukaryota > Metazoa > Arthropoda > Branchiopoda > Anostraca > Artemiidae > Artemia > Artemia franciscana. The sequence continues at coordinate 41,889,728 of NC_088863.1, read as the reverse complement.
AGAATATATTACCAATCGGCAAATTTTTGAGGGATTGAAACGACCAGAAACTTCAAAGTTTAACGACCAGAAGCTTTTCCGTAAATGGGGGGGTTGTACCCGTTTGGACATACAGAGCTCGGTTTAAAAGATATTTCTTGTTCCTTCTTCGAAAAAATACTTTTTGGCTGTTGAAAGGGTGCTAGCTGTTGCACGACAGCTGTCAGATCTCCTTGATATTGACAGGCTGCAAGATGAGTTCGTTGGATTCAATAGGAAGATGAGCCGAAGGAATTACACAAGTGACGATTTGATTGTTATTGGACCCCCTCTTGTGATAAAAAGGAGCGACACTAATTTGGCCAGTGTCTTATGTGCTGCCCTCAACGTTTCATGTGGAAGCGCAAATGTACAATGTTGTTTCTCCCAAACCCCAAAAATACACTGAACCAGCATTGGACCCTGATATGAGAGAGAACTCTCTATGCCAAACTGACCACCAAAGATGCACTGAAGCTATGCTATCTTCAAACCTTAGCTGCTGATAGAGCTATTGAGACAATAGACAAAGAAAGTAAGCAACATGAAAACAATCCTCATGCATTAAAAAAAACCTCAAAAAGGATAAAGATGCTTATAGATGCATTAGAAATTCATGGGGATAGAGAGAAAGAATAGCTCTCTGTACAGTAAACAGCGTAAAACAATCTTTTGGAAAAATAATCAAAAGACTTCATAACGATCCGCCAAAGAGTATAATTGAGGCACAGGTATCAAAGTCTATGTTATATGCTACAAAAGCTCTCTTTGAAAAGGACTTGAAGGCAGATTAATTATAATCGATTGTTCCAAAAAATAAGTACGAGTTCATATCGAGTACATTGAAAAGGTTGCCAAAATAAACCCAACAATTTATTTATTTGGCTTATTTACTTTACCCTTTCTTGTGATATTTTCCTTATTTATAGTATATTTGAATTAGCTGTGGCGAAGCAAATGTACGAAATTTGTAAAGAACATTAGCAGTTTCAATCTAGCAAAATAATTGCCGCGTATGTACCACACCTATCCAAAATCTATACAAAGCAAGTTAATTAAGTGAACAGCACTTGGCACCCTAGTGAATGTTTATGCATTAGTCTTGAGTGGATGCGGTGGTGCTTTTGTTTGATTCAAACTGTTTGCAATTGTTTATCACTCTTACCCCTTAAGAGTTTGCTTGATGGTGGCAGTATTATGGTCAATCTTGAGCCACTCCACTGTGTTCTAGTATGTTTTAGGGATAGAAATGTTACTCGTAGTGTGGATAAGGAGCTTTGGCGGGAATAATTAGATTAGATGTGGTACTTTTCAGTGGGTATTTTCTATTATTTACATAGAAAACATGGCCCTAATGTTGTCCCTTTTTGTGATCTCTAAAATCCTTATTTTTTCAGGCAGTCTTGTCTTTATGATCCCTACAATATTTTCTGAAAGTCTCAGATAGACCTTTTGCTTTTTCTGAGATATTACATATACGTTCTTTTGAACACCTGGATGCACATAGTGTTTTTAATCTCCTTAGACATTCCTAGAAGTTTTCAACTTAATAAAATAAACATCTCTTGAGATATTGCAGATAGGCCTTTTTTGACAACCTTGATCCACTTAGACTCTTTTGCGTTTAAGTAGTAGCAGCAATAGCAGACACGGTTACAATCAGGTTAATAGCAGTAGCAGTCACAAGTAGTGAAAGTTATTTTGTGGTCAGCAGACGCAAGTATTCACAGTTACAAGTATTTGCAGTCGCCGAAAAAAAGGGGGACGTTGTTCCAAGTAGTCGCAGTCGTAGTGACGAGTAGTTGCAGTTAGTCAGAAGTAGTCACAGTAGCAGTAGAAGCCCTGAAAGTTTCAATTTAATACCCTTACCCGTTCCTAAGATAGTGAAGACATGCCCTTTTGATAAACTGGATGCACATTATTTTGATTTAATTTAACATCTCCCTAAACATTCCCTGAAGTTTTACTTTAATACTCTCAGTCTTTTCGTAGACGATGGTCGAATGCATAATTTTCAACCCTTGTCCCAGGGGCTGTGGGGGTTCTTGTCGTCGCCTGGGACATAGTCAATAAATCCTCTGATTATATAGAGAATAATGGTTATCTCTGAAGTTTGATGAGCGTTAAGGAGAAGGGGCGGGGATATCTAAAAACGACTGGGGACTGATTGCTCTCCAGTCTCTTTTTATTATTCCCCTCATCGTGCCCTAAATGTTTCAATTTATTATCCTGAGACGCTTCCGAGATATTTCTAATACGTCCTTTTGACAACCAGCATGCACATGCTGTGTTTTAATTTTATTAAACGTCCCTTTCAACAGTTTCTGGAAGGTTTTTCTTAAAACCCTGAGCATTTTTGGAGACCCAAAATGCTGAACAAACAATAGGCAACTTCATAACTCACTGCCCTTGCCCCATGGTCTTGGGTGTTCATATCATCCCCAGAGGCCTAGTTATTTTATTTTAGACTATTTGGAACAAAATGGCCACCTCAAAATTTTAATCAGATGTCTTTGGGTGGGGACCTGAGAAGGACCTAAGAGGAGAACAGGCTTTCCTCTGGTCACTTTTGACTTAATAAGGGCGCTATGACTTTTAATTTCCTATCGAAACAGCGCCCCTCCACATTTTCTACGACCATTCTTTCCATTTGAAGTGGCTCTGGGAAAAAAACAATAAAAATAAATAACACATTGGAAGATTATGGTGCTTTGCACTACAGCCGACGCAAATGCGTCGCCTCTGACCCCAGATTAAACATGGCTCCTTACCCAATTAAAAAAATATATATCATAATGATGGGCAACTTACATAAACTATATCCCATACCCTGGGGCTCTGGGGGTCATCTCATCTCCAAAAGCACAGTTCTTGAACCTTTTGACTATTTTGAATAAAACAGCCATCCTCAAGTTTTGATTGGATGTCTTTGGGGGAAGGATAGCTAAAAAGGGAGTAGGAATGGAGCGATTTTCCCTCCGATCTCTTTTGACTCTTAAAAGGCACTGAACTTCCAAGCGAAGTGGTACGGTGAAAAAAGGAAAAAAAAATAGTAATACATTGAAGCCGGGTCGGTCTTTACTAACGCAGTGTTACTGCCCTGTGAAAAACTGTCAAATTTATAATTCTCAACAAAATTGATTGACCATCAGCATTATTTAAGCAATTACAGATATTGTTTATTCATTACTGTTAGCAGTCTAATTGCCTCTCAGTATTATTTGTTTTTTTCTTTTGACGGATTTTCATTTATTCTGTGGCATGTCAAACAGTTTGTGGTAACGAACTGTAGTAAGGAGCGACCCGGCTCAATAGTAACTAGAACTCTAAAAAATGAAATTTTGATACATAATAATGATGGATGGTAATAAGCTTACCTAAGCTATGGATGTCAGGTGATTGATTTTTTCTAACGATAATTTCGACAGGACCTGTGCCTGTCATCATCAGGTTGAATTCAAATTTCTTGCCAGAAAGTAATCGCATTTTCTTGCCAAAAGAACCGCATTGTAATGCTGATTTTAAACATATGAGTTTCACCAAGTTTAACCTTACCCATCAAAAGTTACGAGCCTGAGAAAATTTGTCTTATTTTAAAAAATAGGGTAACGACCCCCAAAAGTCATGCAATCTTAACGAAAATCACACCATCAGATTCACCGTATCAGAGAACCCTATTGTAGAAGTTTCAAGTTCCTATCTACAAAAACGTGGAATTTTGTATCACGGATCACGGACTTGATCACAGATGCGTGTTTATTTGTTTGTTTGTTGTTTTTTTTTTGTTTTTTTTTTCAGGGGTGATCGTATCGACCCAGTGTTCCTAGAATCTTGCGATTGAGCTTATTCTAATGGAAATAAAAAGTTCTACTGCCCTTTTTAAGTGATCAAAAAACTTGGAGGGCACCTAGGCCCCCTCTCACGCTAATTATTTTCCCAAAGTCACCGGATCGAAATTCTGAGATAGCCATTTTATTCAGCGTAATCAAAAAAATCTTATAACCATGTCTTTGGGGGCGCCTTAAACCCCCACAGTCCCCGTGGGAGGGGCCACAAGTTACGAACTTTGACCAGTGCTTAGATATAGTAATGGTTATTTGGGTGTACAGACGTTTTCTTGGGGATTTTTAGGTGAAAGTGTCAAGCTCCTATCTACAAAAATGTGGAATTTTGTATTTTTTGCCAGAAGGCAGATCACGGATGCGTGTTTATTTGTTTGTTTGTTGTTGTTTTTTTCCAGGGGTGATCGTACCGAACCAGTGGTCCTAGAATGTTGTGAGAGGGCTCATTCTAACGGAAATGAAAAGTTCTAGTGCCCTTTTTAAGTGACCAAAAAATTGGAGGGCACCTAGGCCCCCTCCCACGCTAATTATTTTTCCAAAGTCACCCGATCAAAATTCTGAGAAAGCCATTTTATTCAGCGTAGTCGAAAAACCTTATAACTATGTCTTTGGGGACGACATACACCCCACAGTCCCCGTGGGAAGGGCTACAAGTTACAAACTTTGACCAGTGCTTACATATAGTAATGTTTTTTTGGAAGTGTACAGACGTTTTCAGGGGGATTTTTAGGTTGGGGGGGAGGGTAGAAAATAGGGGGATATGCTGGGGGAAATTTCTTTGGAGGAATTTGTCATGGATGAAGAAAATTTTCATGAAGGGATCGCAGGATTTTCTAGCATTATTAAAAAAAAAAACAATGAAAAAAATAAATATAAAAAAGTTTTTTCAACTGAAAGTAAGGAGAAGCATTAAAACTTAAAACGAAGAGAAATTATTACGCGTATGATGAGCTCACCTCCTCCTAATACCCCGCTCTTTACGCTAAAGTATTTTTAGTAATTTCAACTATTTATTCTATGGCTTTTGTGATTCAGGGGTCATTCTTAGGAAATTGGGACAAAATTTAAGCTTTAGTGTAAAGAGCGAGGTACTGACGAGGGGGTGAACCCCTTCATATACGTAATAAAAACATGTGAATACAGAAGTTCTATACGTAATCTAATTTGTAAGTTACGTATATCTTTTACTAATAAAAACATTCGTAAAAAACTAAAAATTCTAGTTGCTTTTTTAAGCAACCAAAAAATCGTAGGTCAACTAGGCCTCCTCCCCCGCTCCTTTTTTTCTCAAAATCATTCGATCAAAACTATGAGAAAGCCAATTATCAAAAAAAAAAATATGCAAATTTCGTTTTAATTATTCATCTGCGGAGAGCCAAAATCAAAACATGCATTGATTCAAAAACGTTCAGAAATTAAAGAAAAGAAACGAGTTTTTTTTTAACGGAAAGTAAGGAGCGAATTTAAAACTTAAACGAACAGAAATTACTTCGTATATGAAAGGGGCTGCTTCCTCATCAACGCCCCGCTCTTTACGCTAAAGTTTGACTCTTTCTCTTAACTCTACTTTTTAAAACAGTAAAATATTCATATACGAAGTAATTTCTGTTCGTTTTATGTTTTAATGTCGCTCCTTACTTTCCCGAAAACCTGTCTCTGTTTTCTCAAAAAGCCAAAGAAAAGCCACTACTTCTGCTCACTGATATTTTAAGCTACTGAGAAAGCCTATGCTTTTAGGAAACTATATTTTTCTGTTGCACCTAGGCTACTGCTGGAGGGTATCTCATCACATTTTGTAATGTTTGATCCTGAAATGGTTGGACTGAAATGATCCTGATGCAATATTCCTTCTCTGAACTAGCTACATTGACATGGAAAGAGTAATACCATTCACATCCTCATTTAGCACTTTCCAAATAACCTGTATTTCGTATCACTACTATAATTGTACCCCGGACTCCCCCCCTAACTCCTAAAATCTGATATAGCCCAGGGAGTCTAGGGAAGGGCTGGGGTTTGGGATATGATGCGGTGGTCTTAGTAGCCACTGTTGCATTTGGAAGATTTGTTCATAGACCTCAACTACTTCGGTCAAAATATTAAAGAAAGTTGGTCTAGAAAGCAATTTTAAAAAAAAGTAGTTTTTTTAACTGAAAGTAAGGAGCGACATTAAAACTTAAAACGAACAGAAATTACTCCGTATATGAAATGGGTTGTCCCCTCTGCAATCCCTCGCTCTTTACGCTAAAGCTTTTAATTGTTTTAAAAAGTAGAATTGTGGCAAATAGTCAAACTTTAGCGTAAAGAGCGAGGGATTGCGGAGGGGACAACCCATTTCATATACGAGTAATTTCTGTTCGTTTTAAGTTTTAATGTCGCTCTTTACTTTCAATTAAAAAAAACTAGTTTTTTTTTAATTTCTGAACGTTTTTGAATTAATGTATGTTTGATTTTGGCTCTCCGCACATAAATTATTGAAATGAAATTTGTATATTTATTTTTTTTTGGCTAAATGGCTTTCTCTTAGTTTTGATCAGACGATTTTGAGAAATAAGGGGTGGGGAAGGAGGCATAGCTGCCCTCCAATTTTTCGGTTACTTAAAAAGGCTACTAGAACTTTTAATTTTTAACGAACATTTTTATTAGTAAAAAATATGCGTAACTTAAGAATTAACTTACCTAACAAACTTTTATATTCTTATATTTTTATTATGTGTACGAGGGGGTTTGTACCCTCGTTAATACCTCGCTCTTTACACTAAATCGTAAGTTTTGTCCCAATTCTTTAAGAATGACCCCTGAATCAAAAAGGTCGTAGAATAAATAGTTGAAATTACTAAAAATACTTTAGCATAAAGAGCGAGGTAATTATCTCCTCTTAAATACCTCGCTCTTTATGCTAAAGTATTTTTAGAACCCCTCATATGCGTAATAATCTCTGTTCGTTTTAAATTTCAATGCTATTCCTTACTTTCAATTGAAAAAACGTTTTCATGTTTATTTTTTCATTGTTTTTTTATAGTAATGCTAGAAAATCCTGCGCCCTTTTCATTGAATTTTTCATCCCCCATGACATATTCCTCCAAGGAAAGATCCTCCCACATAGCCCGCTCCCATCAATCGCACCCCCCAAACCAAAAAAATCCCCCTGAAAACGTCTGTATACTTCCCAATAACCATTATTATATGTAAACACTGGTCAAAGTTTGTAACTTGCAGCCCCTTCCCCAGGGATTGTGGGGGAGTAAGTCATTCCCAAAGACATAGTTATTTTGGTTTTCGACTATGCGGAACAAAATGGCTATCTCAAAATTTTAATCCGTTGACTTTTGGAAAAAATGATAGTGGGAGGAGGCCTAGGTGCCCTCCAATTTTTTTGATCACATGAAAAGGGCACTAGAACTTTTCATTTCCGTAAAAATGAGCTCTTGCGACACTCTAGGACCACTTGGTCGATACGATGACCCCTGGAAAAAAAAAACAAATAAACACGCACCCGTGATTTGTCTTCTGGCAAAAAATACGAAATTCTACATTTTTTTTAGATAGGAGCTTGAAATTTTTGCTATAGGGTTCTCTGATACGCCGAATGCGATGGTGTGATTTTCGTTAAGATTCTATGACTTTTAGGGGATGTTTCCCCCTATTTTCCAAAATAAGGCAAATTTTGAAAAGACTAAATCAATTGAAGCTTATATATTTAGAATCAGCGTGAAAATTCGATTCTTTTGATGTATCTTTTTAGCATCAAAATCCGTTTTTTAGAGTTTCGTTTACTATTGAGCCGGGTCGCTCCTTACTACAGTTCGTTACCACGAACTGTTTGATTGTCTACCTTAGAGGTCACCGGTGCATCCAACAGCGGCTACCTAAAAAACTAAACAATCAAACAGTTCGTGGTGACGAACTGTTTGATTGTTTGAGTCAAAATTTAAGCTTTAGTGTAATGAGCGAGGTACTGACGAGGGGGTGAACCCTCTCATATTAGTAATAAAAACATGAGAATACAGAAGTTCGTTACGTAAGCTAATTTGTAAGTTACGTATATCTTTTACTAATAAAAGCATTCGTAAAAAATTAAAAGTTATAGTTGCCTTTTTAAGTAACCAAAAAATTGGAGGGCAACTAGGCCTCCTCCCCCGCTCCTTTTTTTCTCAAAATCATTCGATCAAAACTACGAGAAAGCCATTTAGCCAAAAAAAAATGAATATGCAAATTTCGTTTTAATTATTCATCTGCGGAGAGCCAAAATCAAAACATGCATTGATTCAAAATCGTTCAGAAATTAAATAAAAAAAACAAGATTTTTTAACGGAAAGTAAGGAGCGGCATTAAAACTTAAAACGAACAGAAATTACTTCGTATATGAAAGGAGCTGCTTCCTCGTCAACGCCCCGCTCTTTACGCTAAAGTTCTTTTACTGTTTAAAAAGTAAAGTTAAGAGAAAGAGTCAAACTTTAGCGTAAAGAGCGGGGCGTTGATGAGGAAGCAGCCCCTTTCATATACGAAGTAATTTGTGTTCGTTTTAAGTTTTAATGCCGCTCCTTACTTTCCGTTAAAAAAACTTGTTTTTTATATTTATTTAATTTAATATCGTACCATTGCCGGAATAACTTTGAATATACCATTTCGAAATGTTGTCCATCATTTCTAAATGGAATTCAGTAAAATTGTGGGGTTTAAGTAAATTTCAATAAAGAAATAAATCACGAAAATAGCAGTAGAATATTGATTAGATAATGGCTGGTAAAATGAAAGCCTGCTGGATAGGGGGTCCCGTACCTTATAGTAACTAATTTTTCGATCCAATTTGTCAGGATTTGTGCTGTTAGACAATATTAAGGGTTAGAGAGGTATTTATCGACCAATCCTTTCCTCTCACTGTACATTTCTCACTCTGTGCAGTGGTTAAGCCGGGGATATTAAGAAAAAAAAAGCTATAATTCTTGGAATAGCCCAGAATTGTTATCCTATTCAGCACTTTTTCATGCCTACATGCTGTGGGAAGGGATTTTCAACTGTAAAAATTGTAGCTTTAAAACGTATTTTATTTTTTGACCCCCCCCTCCCCCTATGTGAAGAACGCTATGGGACACCTCCCTTCTCCCACACCCTATGCGTTTTAAGAGTGTACCTACTGCATTTTTTTCTATGTAATAAATAAGTAAAATAATACTTTTGACATTGTTGCAAATTTCCAAAAACTGGTAGGAAACTTGCTTGGATCCTTAAATTGGGTCGAAAGAGGTCACTAGAAAGGATTTGAAGGAAAATTAGCTGGGTTGCCCTCAGGTGACATGTTGCTCTGATGAGCTGTCATTACTAGCGACAATGCGTAATAAATTGAATTTATCCATGCCAAGTTTTTTTTAAGGCGGAAATTAAATAAGACGAAAATCACGAGCACAATAATAGAATAGGCATACTAATAAATTGTGGCTTGGAAAGTTTACTCATATTTTGTCTTCCTAATTTACTTTATTTTAGCAATAAACTTGTGTATTAGAATTTTTTCTTTTTTTTAGAAATCAAAAGATGCCTTCAAGTAATCCATTACCTCCAAAAGAAAATACTCTCTTTAAGAGAGTTGTCAGATGCTATGAGCAAAAGCAATATAAAAATGGACTCAAGTTTGCCAAACAAATTCTTTCCAATCCGAAATTTTCACAGCATGGTGAAACACTGGCTATGAAAGGTCTAACCTTAAATTGCCTTGGTAAGAAAGAAGAAGCATATGAATTGGTCCGTCTAGGTTTGAAGAACGACCTGAAGTCGCACGTTTGCTGGCATGTTTATGGCCTTCTTCAAAGAGCCGATAAAAAATATGATGAGGCAATTAGATGTTATAGAAATGCTTTGAAGTGTGATAAAGAAAATGTACAAATTCTGCGCGATCTGTCTCTACTTCAAATACATTTGAGAGACCTTGAAGGGTATAAAGAAACACGTCATCAGCTTCTTCTCCTGCGACCTGCTCAAAGAGTGTCATGGATTGGTTACGCTATGGCTCATCACTTGCTAAAAGAATACGATGTATGCCTAGAAATTTTAAATGAATTTAGTAAAACGACTACAAAAGTTAACTATGACTATGAACAAAGTGAGCTATTTCTGTATCAAGCCCAGGTAATTTTGGAATCGGGAGATTTGGAAGGGGTGTTGGAACATTTGAGCACTTATGAAGACCAGATATGTGATAAGTTATCTTTAAAAGAAATGAGGGCCGATATATTATACCAGCTTGGAAAACCTAAAGAATCTGAAGTGTTATACAGAGAACTTCTGAAACGAAATCAGGAAAATCGCCAGTACTTTATTGCCACTGAGAAATGTCAAAATTGCCTTAATGATGAAGATAAATTGAACTTGTATGAAAATGATCTTAAAATCCAATATCCCAAATCAAGCTTAGTTAAGAGAATTCCTCTTGCGTATGCTCATAGAGATAAGTTCCGTGAACTTGTAGATCAGTATATGAAAGTTTCTTTTCGTAAAGGCGTCCCTCCCCTTTTTATAGACTTAAGGACCTTGTACAATGATCCAGAAAAGGTTAAGACTATTGAAGACTTAATACTTGGCTATGTTAAAAATTTGAAAACAAGTGAAAAGTTCTCCATTTTAGGTAAGTTAATCTCTTGTTGTTATTTTCTTTTGGGGGGTATAGACATGTGTTGATGTCTTGAATAAATTCGTCTTATTCAAAAATAGGCTTTAACCTCAAATTTTGGTGAATGATTTTACACAACAAGTTTTTATCTTGAGGGGTGGTTAAATTCTTAATGGGAAAGTCCTTCTCTTCTCTCTCCTCTCTCTCTCTCTCTCTCTCTCTCTCTCTCTCTCTCTCTCTCTCTCTCTCTCTCTCTCTCTCTCTCTCTTTTCACAATCTCATTCTCTCTCTCTCTAAATTCACTGCCTCAACTAATTATTGGGTTTTCCTCTTTGTTCTGCTGAGTATAATGCCAATTCGATAGTATCTTCAGCTAGATTCACATAGAATTACGCGAAGTGTTTGAACATCTTTCTATTGCAACCTGTCTTTCTTAACTTTACAGTTGTCAAACAATCAAAACTTTTAAAATAACCTATGGAGAATATTTTCTTGGAAAAAATTACTCATTCCTTAAAGACAGTCTCAAAGTACGCTGTTTCTTCTTAAAACCTGCTGTATTCATTATTTCCTGACACTCAATCAATTCTATTGCTTTTAAAATGCACCATCTATAAAAGCTTGACTCTACCCCCAAATAAAAGCTAACGCAATCTACTCTGTTACTTCTAAAATTGGTCCCTATACAAGCTAAGACTTAGTTACTGTGCTCAAAACGTAACACTTAATAATCGTTCCTAATGTATTCGATCGTAAAAACAATTTGATTCTTTGTCTGTTACTAAATTTTAAAAAAGTTTTTTCAACTGAAAGTAAGGACCAGCATTAAAACTTAAAATGAACAGAAATTGTTCTGTTTGTAAGGGTGGCTGCCCCTTTACCAACTGTTGCTCTTTAAGCTAAAGTCTTAAAGCTCTTTAAAAATACTTATTATTCAGAATCAGCAGCCATTGTGTTTGAGTAATCTTTCCTAAAGAATCAGAATTTAACGAAAGAAAATATGGAAAAAATTGGTATAATATTTCAAATACAGAACAGTTGACAAAACAAAAAGCCATACACCTGGAGTCTGGAAGCCTTTATCCACGGGAAAAAATTTAATTAAGCTAAATTAAACAAAACCTAAAGAAAAAGGGAAATAAAACAATAGACAAAATATATCTTAATATTTGCCTGTATCACTATGCAAATAGCACTAATACATACTACAGAAAGATAAATTAGATTGTCTCTAGTACAGTTGGAGTTTGAAATATCTTAATAACTTCCAATATCACCATTGAAATAGCACGAATACCCACATCAGAATGACAAGTTAACTTGTCTTTGGTTGTCCCTTACCAAAATTACTCCGTATATTTGAAAGGGGCTTTCCCTCCTCAACCCCCCCCTCTGTACGCTAAAGTTTGACTCTTTCTCTTAACTCTACTTTTTAAACAGTAAAAACTTTTAGCGTAAAGAGCGGGGCGTTGAGGAGGAAAAGCCCCTTTTTATATACGGAGTAATTTCTGTTCGTTTTAAGTTTTAATGTTGCTCCTTACTTTCATTTAAAAAAAACTTGTTTTTTTATTTAATTTCTGGACGTTTTTGAATTAATGTATGTTTTGATCTTGGCTCTCGGCACATAAATAATTAAAACGAAATCTGCATGTTAATTTTATTTTGGCCAAATGGCTTTCTCATAGTTTTAATCGGAAGGTTTTGAGAAAAAAGAAGCGAGGGAGGAGGCCTAGTTGCCCTCCAATTTTTTGATTACTTAAAAAGAGAACTAGAACTTGTAATTTTTTACGAACATTTTCATTAGTAAAAAATATACGTAAATTACGAATTAACTTACATAACGAACTTATATATTCGTATGTTTTTATTGCGTATATGAGGGGGTTCACCCCTCGTCGATACCTCGCTCTTTACACTAAAACTTAAATTTTGTCCCAATTCCTTAAGAATGACCTCTGAATCACAAAGGCCGTAGAATAAATAGTTGAAATTGCTAAAAATGCTTTAGCGTAAAGAGTGAGGTATTACGAGGAGGTAAACCCCTCATTTGCGTAATAATTTTTGTTCGTTAAGTTTTAATGCTGCTCCTTACTTTCAGTAGAAAAAACTTTTCATACTTATTTTTTCTTTTTTTTCAAATAATGCTAGAAAATCCTGCGCCTCCCTTCATTGAAATTCTCTTCCCCCATGAGAAGCTCCTCCATGGGAATATCCTCCCATGTACCCCCAACTCTCTCCGTAAACCAAAAAAATCCCCCTGAAAACGTCTGTACACTTCCCAGTAACCATTACTATATGTAAACACAGGTCAAAGTTTGTAACTTGCAGCCCCTCCCACGGGGACTGCGGGGGAGTAAGTCGTCCCCAAAGACATAGCTATTAGGTTTTTCGATTATGGCGAATAAAATGGCTATCTCAGAATTTTGATCCTGTGACTCTATGGAAAAAATGAGCGTGGGAGGGGTCCTAGGTGCCCTTCAAAAGGGCACAAGAACTTTTGATTTTCGTTAGAATGAGCCCTCTCGCGACATTCTAGGAAAAGTATGTCAAGACATACCTTTGTTGACAAAAATGACGAAAGGTTGACATAAAACTTTACGTTGCTTAATTCTATTTGGTGTTATGCTTTGGAATATAGCAACAAAAGACAAAAGCTTGGTATTTACTGATCCCACAAATCTGTGAGACAGTGGTCCCAATGAAGGCTCCATGTTTGGCCATACTTTGATCTGTCTTTTCTACATCGCTTTGCTGATCCTTTAGGTCCTTTAAGTGTGACAGTGCCGAAGTGTGATGTGTCTTCCTATTTGAACTGACATTTAGAGAAAATGCAGGATTAACGGGAATTATGTCCATGTATATTTTACCTTTGAAATGGATTATTTTAAGCAATCCTTCGCGGTGGTATCGTGTGACTTTAAACATTACCAGATCCCCCCCCCCTCTGCTTGTGAATATGGGATATGTACATACGCAAGTGATTTTCGTTTAAAAGCAAGTCTGAGAAACATTTTGGTAAAAGATATTTAGGCCCGTAGCTTCACACTTTAGTCTGTTTTCTTTTTCGTTTTATTTAAAGATATATAATTGTTCTATCTACTCTGTAATACTTCTAATCTAAAGTTTGTAACTTGTCTATTTTTGTTTCCAGATCCTGACCCTAAGGAACCCGCTTCTGCTATTTTATGGTGTTACTTTTATTTAGCGCAACACTTTGACTATTTGGGAAAAGTGGAGCTGGCACTTCAATATATTGACGCTGCTATTGAGCACACCCCTACTTTAATAGATGCCTTTGTTGTTCGTGGTAAAATTTTCAAACATGCGGGAGACCCTATTGAAGCTTATAAATGTTTAGACGAAGCTCAAAGTTTAGATACAGCAGACCGTTTTATAAATTCAAAAGCAGCTAAATATATGCTTCGTGCAAATTTAATACAAGAAGCAGAGGAGATGTGCTCTAAGTTCACTAGAGAGGGTGTTAGTGCAACAGAAAATTTGAATGAAATGCAGTGCATGTGGTTTCAAACAGAAAGTGCTGCTGCTTATAAACGATTAGGAATGTTTGGTGAAGCCCTGAAGAAATGTCATGAAGTGGAAAGACATTTTAGTGAAATGGTTGATGACCAATTTGATTTTCATACATATTGTATGAGAAAGATGACTCTTAGATCATACATGACGTTACTTCGATTGGAAGATAAAATCAGAGACCACAACTTTTATTTCAAAGGTTTGAAGCATTTTCTTCTGTTTTTATTGCCTTTCAGAATACTAGGTTTACAAAGGAAACTTTTATGTTATAAAAATTTGCTCTTCAGTAGTTGGAAAATGGCCTTGACGCATGACAATAGTAAATCTTGCCTTTTCAAAATCTAACATAAAAACCTCGCCTATTGCCAGCATAAGCAAATAAAATATTTTTGATTTGCACTAGATTCTGGTAAGGTATTGAAATGGTAAAGTTTTTCAGTGCTTTATTAAAGCTTCTTATATCTATTTCATGGCCCTTGTGTTTTAGCAGTCTTTCTTTAAGAATTTGGACAAAAGATTAAACTTTAGCGGGAAGAGCGAGGGATTGAAGATGGGACGTTCCCCTTCATATACAAAAAATTTCGGTTTTTTTTAAGTTTTAATGTCACCCCTTACGGTTAGTTGAAAAAACTTGTTTTTTCATTTTTTTTTTTTTTTTTTTTTCAAATCACGCCCGGACCTAAACATGGTATGATATGGTCTACCAGCCCCATAGAACCGCCTCCATTTTCTGGCCGTTAAATTAATTGTATCAATAATTGTAAATTAATTGATAGCGCTCCGATTTTTTTTTTTAGGTGTTCTTCTTAAGGGTTAAATCATTGGATGGTATTTAAAATGTTTGACAAAATTTGAATATCTGTTAAAAAGTTCTGTTAGATGGTTAATAATAAAATATCTGTTGAATGGTTAATAATATTTAATTATATAATTACTTGCTGACCCCTGCCACGTGTTGCTGGGGCGTGCAGCGCCCCAGCAACATGGGGTTAATAGAGGTACAAACAGTATATTTATATATATATATAGATAGATTATAGAATTTTGAGTGTTCGGAAAGGGGCATTATTGTTCAGATTTTCTCTGAGGTAACGACATCTTTCTGTTGTTAGATGCATGAATGTTATATTTCTTGCTACATAGAAAAAGATTATCGCAATGGAAGGTACCCATCTCACCTCCTGCTAGCACCAACAATAAAGGCGTAAAGCAAAATTTTCCGAGAATCGATGGATTAAATTTCAATTTCTCTTCCTCCCGTCTTTCCCGAAAACTCGTTCTAAATTTATCTGAAAGTTTTCAATGAGAGTTAGAATATTTGTGAATTAATATGCAATTTTTGAGCCATCTGACCCTCTCTTGCCTACAAAATGACCTACCACCCACCTTTATAATAGCTTATGCACGCTTACACATTATTGTGTAGAATTTTATAAATGGAATATTAACCAAATCAGTTTAGTTAATTGAGGCCTTTGGGGCTGACAGAATACCCCAGAGTCTTGGGATAAGGGCTTAAAGTTATGCCCCAGGGGTGAATAAGGTTTTTATGGAAGCGGTGGTCGTGTGAACTTCAGAAGAGGCTCATTTGATTGGACATGAACGATTCTAGTACACTTTTAAGAGTCAAACATGATGGAGAGAAACTAGCCCCCCCCCCTCCTTGACATTTTCCCCCCAAAACGCACTCAATTGAAATTTTGAGATAGCCGTTTTACTACCAATAGTCCAAAAGTCAAATAAAAATGTGTTTAGGGTGGACACAATGGCAAGAGCTCATGGGAAAAGATTGTAAATTATGCCCGGGACATATAAGGTTTCTATGTAATGGGTGGTAGCAGGCACGTACGCATGAATTTTTTTCGGGGGGGGGGAACTTCGAAACAGCAGATATAAAGTAGCACTTTTTTATTTAGTAATGCAAAAAGCACGTATATCGGAAAATACAGAATAACTTTAATATGTAGTATTGTAGCGGATGGGGGGAAGAAGACTGAAGCCTCAAAAGTGCGTTTTAGGCTCAGGCTATGTTCATAGCGATTTAGAACCAGTGATTAATCTATTATATCCCACTGAAAGGGAAATTTTAGGGTTAACAGTGCAATATGGGTGCTCGGGGGGAGGGGGTAGTTCTTCTATTGCAAAAACGTAGATTTTAATGAAAAATGATTGTTTCCAAAATTGATCCATTAAAAGCTGTACTTTATCCTTAAAAGGGGGGATAAACGCCCTAATATCGAGGATAATTCTATTTTGCTGTGGAAATCAAACTCTCTTTACAAAAAAAAAAAAAAAAAAAAATAACAGTACAATTGCTAATTACTTCAAAGAGGGTAAAAAATTAGACAGAAAATGGGTTAATAATTGTGCAGTGACTTGACCGAATAATTGCATGCTGTAAAATCCCCCAAAAAAGGCGTCACACATGTATCTAGATTCTTAATAAATGTCCTACTTTTGCCAGAAATCCCAAGAAACCATGGGGAAATTAAACATTTCACAAAATTCCGGGGGGGGGGGCGAAGCCCCCCCCCCTCTGCGTACGTGCCAGGGTGGTAGTATAAACTTTGGATCGGATTGAGTTCATTTGATTGGTGGTTGGAAGTTTTAATGGAAGGCAATCAACGCCTCGCCCCAAGCCTATCATTCGCCAAAACATATCCGATCGAAATTGTAAGAGAGCTATTTTGCTCAGCATTGTTGAAAGGTCCAGTAATTTTGTCTTTGGGGATGTCAATCTCCCCACAGTCCTCAGGACCAGGGCTTTAAATTAGGCAATTTGTTCAGTGTTTACACATAATGTATGTTATTTATAAAGGTATGCATGTTTGAATCTTACTTTTTAAGAAGACCAAGAGCATTCAGGTGCTTAAAAAGGGCACAAGAGCTCCATTAAGCCAAAAATGAGCAGAAATAAAGTCAAATAATCTTCCAAGCGTAAAATTACCACAAATCATTATCAATATAAAGGTTACAAAACAATATCTGAAGAACAACTTTTATTATTTATCTAGACCTTTAGGGTAAGTTGTGGGGGGTTTTAAGCTAGCCAGAAGGCTATATGTGTTTACTTTTAGTACTATCATTGAAGTTACTGTAACTAATGACACTAAGGGTATTAAGGTGAAACTTTTAGGGAATTTTTTAGAGGAGTCTCAATTAAACAAAAAACTGTATGCATGGAGGCTTTCAAAAGGGCATATAAGTAATATTATAGGCAGCATCACTTTATAATTGCTAGAAATATCATGGAAAGTTTTCAAGGAGCTAATTCGATTCAAAATTAAAAGAGTTCTGGTGCCCTTTTTAAGAATAAAAAGAGATTGGAGGGCAAGCAGCCCTTCTCTTTTTGAGACAACTATTTTGTTCAGCATTGTAGAATGGTCCAGTAACTATTTCTTTTGGAACATTGGGCATATCAACTCCCCATAATTGTGCAATTGCCCCATTATCTTTTGAAAATAAGTGTTGCTTTCAACTAAATCGAAACGCATTGCGTTTATGGTTTTCAATAAGACACCTCAGCAATATATCGAGAACGACTGAAGGTACTAAGTTGAAGCTTTTGGGGCTACTACTATTTCTACTTCTGCTCTTAAAATTTAAATAAATAAAAAGAATGCAAGTGTATCCAGGTTGATAAAGAGTATAGATGAATCTTTTGGGAATTATATAATGTTTTATTTCTCAGTTCGACTTCAGTAGTTATAAACTTAAATTAAAAAATACTGTTTGTGTCAGGATTAAAAATTGTGGAAAAAGTTTCTCCAAAATAGAAACAGCAACCCAAACTATGGATTCTTATAGAAAAAAAAATTGAAAAGATATTTTTTTTTTCATGAAAAAGACTGCCAATAAAAAACGAGTAGAAATTAATCTAAAAATTTTTTCCACAAAACAAGTTTTTCAAAGAAAAGTAAAGAGATCCATTAAGCCAAAAATGAGCAGAAATAAAGTCAAATTATCTTCCAAGCATAAAATTACCACAAATCACTATCAATAAATAATTGAAACACAAAACGAACAGAAATTAAAACAAATAGCCAAGTCGAACTCAGAACGAGCAAAAATTAACATAAATAGGTCTTATAACCCTCATGCCTTCTCAAGACTACAACATAATTTGCACTTTACTGAAAACAAAATACGTTTTAAATGTTTTCACTTCTTTTTACTTTCAAAAATGAAAAATTATCAAAACTTTAAGGAACAAATAGTACAAAATTCCATGTTTTTGCAGATAAGAGCTCGAAAGCTCTACAGTAGGGTTTTCTGGAATGCTGGATCTGATGTCGTGGTTTTCACTAATGTCCCTTGACTCTTAAAGGGTCCCCTCCCCAATTTTGAAAACCTTATAAATTGTCTCAGGCCCCTAGCTTTTGATGTGTAACATTAAACTTAATGCATTTTACATATGTGCAGCCAGCATAAAAATCTAATTCTTGTGACACATTAATTGTCATCGAAATTCCTTTTTTTATAGTTTTCGGCTACTATTGGGATGAGTCGCTCAATACCTACAGTTTTATTTCACAGTACACAGGACTCAATACACAGGGCTTATTTGCAAATTAATTGTATCTTTGAAGTTGCGAGATGCTTTGCATAATAAGAAACTTTGTATAATTTCTGCAATTGGGTTTATCTCTTCAAAATTCGACTTGAAAAAAAATTAAACACAAGTAAAGGCTATATCAAACTTAAGATCAGTAGAAATAAATTCCTATAGATCCAAATTCAACTCAAAATGACCAGATATTACTTATAAAGAATAAATAAAACATAAAACGAACAGAAATTAAATAAACAGTTATAGTAAACGAACATACAACAGGTACTAATATAAATGATATATATATATATATTTATATATATATATATATATATATATATATATATATATATATATATATATATATATATATATATATATTTAAAAACCAAATTAGTTGGGATCTTTCTTGGTCCATTGAGTAATAAATGGGAGCAGAACTATTCAAAAAATCTTGCTAACATTGTATGTAGCAGTAACTGGCCTCTATGAACTGCCATCAATGTAATCTTTTTCTTGTTTCAAGAATAGTGGTCACCATGCCGCAAAGAAAGAAATCGGGAACAAACATAAACAAAGCTGAAATTGAATCTGAAGCTGGGTGACTGATACTGGACAATCTCAACGTAGATGATGGCTCCTATTATCATCAAGATCCCTCGACTTAGACCTAACTTTAAGCATGCTATTGATACACTTTTAGTTAATACAGGAATAACGTTGAAATTAAAAAACTTTAGCTGACAAAAGTTTGAAAATAAGCTTTGGGAACTGTAATGAACACACTACTGAATCATACTAAAAATATTTTGTATGCCTAAGCCAAGACGAGTCTGGGATAACATCAATGGTTATCATTATGGTTATCAATGGTTGTCATCACTTAGGATAACATCTCTAATGAATCAAATTTAGATGACTTACAAACTAGATTACATGATAACGCACTTTTAGGGAGCGCAGCGTCATTATAACGAACCAAACGAAGATACCCCTTATACTCTTTTGTCTTACTTTTTTATATCAAACACTTGGCCTCGCATGGGACGCCCACACACAACAGATACGCAGCTAGAATTTAGCACAAAACAGCTTTAAGACTGGGGTCTTCTTTCCGAACCGATTGTTAAGATTAATCCAGATGAGGAGGACGCGTTCCATACACCCTTTTTGTATTAGTAGCAACGCAAGGATGATTAGATGGATCAGCGGTTAACATTACAGTAGAAGAAAGGGAAAGGGAGTCGAAGTCACATTCGTTTTCGTCAGCATGAACGGCAGAACAGGCAAAATATGCAAAGTAAATGCAGTGGTTAATCGTGGTAACGTTGGCACTATTATGAATATAACTAGTTTAGGACACTAAGTGCTATGGTGTAAGAAACTGGTTACAAGTCTATTACTAGGTTTGCACGAGTAAAGGAGCTATTAACATTACAATTGAAGTCACATATCATTAGCCACCAATAATTTTCAGTATTACATAGCAGACTCAAGGGATGAGTAGGTATTGGGAAACTTAGTAAATGGAACTCAATGTATCTTATTACAGGGAGGTAAACGTTATTGAATACGAGGTGACCAAGCCCTACTGCCATAATATTATCAGAAATGAAACAAGATTGGGGACAAGGGTGTTGCTAAACGTTCGATAACACATGCCAGACCACCGGAGGCTCTGCTCTTCGCCGGCGGATGGTAGTAAACACAATATCCTGGCTTTTTTCGTAGAGTTCCCAGAGATGGTTGGAAGTAGGTGTTCCTGAAGGAACAGAATATCATAATCTGTGTGTTTTTTTTTTTTTTGGCTTATTCAGCCGTCTTTATGTTCCGTTTCATTGATTTTCAACAAGCTGATTCAAGCGAGCAATTCAACAGTCATTGTCGAATACGTTTGTCCAGGACACCACGGAGAACATGGCACTTAAGTCTGTACGATACATGACTTCCGTCGCCATACGCACATTTTGGATCAGCTTCATAGGGGGAATCAGGGGACGATATATAGGGTTGGCAAAGCGGCTGCATTTTATTGGCTTTTCACTTTTGGCCTTCATCGGTGTGCTTGAGAAATCGGCATTTATGGCAATAATGGGGCGGGCAAGGAAGTTCAGAAAAAAAATTAGGATGTATGTGTTCTTTTTGAATCGAGAATTAATTTTTTTTTTATTTTGACCGTGGAATTCAAATTCGGCCCTTTGGGGCCTGTGATATTGATCTTTTACAACACATTTCTTATCTCTACCTTATTTCTAGTTTTGAAGGCTTGGGTTTTTAAAGACATTAACTCGTATCCATTATTCTTGCCATCTCTAAATGCAAAAGAGTGTTTTTTCTTCCTTGATATTCGGTCAAGTGAACCCTACGAAATTTTTTAGAAATGAGAATCGAAACTATAATTTTTTTGTCTTAATTGCTGTTTCTTTTATTACTGTAAATAATTTTGAATCTCTATGATTTGCTTCTCGTCTATTTAGCTGCTAGCTGTGCCATTGATGTCTATCTTCAACTTTATGACAATCCTAATCTGGCTGATGAACAACCCAAAGAAAATGGTGAAGTCCACGTTGAGCTCAGTGCAAATGAAAAAAAATTGAAAAGCAAGCTAAAGAAAGCTCAAAAGAAGGCAGAAATGGAGAAAGCTATGCAGAAGGAACAAAATGAGAAGAGAGAAATGCATATGAAAAATAAACAAAACCCTCAAGGTTTGTGATTAATAAGTTTCGTCGCCTCCCTTAATTTTATCGACATTTTTATTTTTTTGTAATTGAAAATAACAATTTTTTAAAAGTTTATTTTTGATTAATTTGACGGATAATCATTGGGGTATTTAATGATTGTTATGACTGATAGCTTAAAGAGTACTGTTTGATTAAAAATCAAGAAATTGTGTTAAATACCATGCTTACAAAGTCTGATGTTTCTTCTGAAGCAGAGTATAAACAAGACCAATCACGCGTTTGCGTAGTACTGGTTGATTGGGATAGGATTGGTTCAGCAAACTAAATATATTGAAAAACATTTTAGAAGCATTCCTTATATGAGTATTTTATGGTCAGTATAAAAAAATCAAATTGCATCAAGCTACTTAACATCGACTTTGGTGTACCTTCTATGAACAGATTGTATAAATGCAAACGTGCCCTGGAAGTGGTCAATGATAGTAGGTATGTTTAATTAGCCTAAGAATGTTTAAGCAAGCAACATGTAATCACAGAATGAAACAAGAGACTGTAACATAATGAAAGTAACATGCTTAAAGCCCAGGAATTGCAAATATGCAAAAATGCTAAGGACTATATTAGAAAGGAAAGCTGTTAATGCCTATCAATAAATTATAAGCTAATATTGTCAGAAACATGACAAAAGCCATTTGCAGATTCGATGTTAAACTATAAAAGGAAAAAAGTAAAAAAAAAAAATAAAACTTCTAATAGGTTTTGCTTTTGACATCTCGTTTTGGCCAAGCCACGCAACAATAATATAAGAAATATTTAAGTTTTGAGTTTTGAGCTTTAAGTTTTGAGAAAATTGGAGCCCAGTCGACGACGTTTTCTAAATAATGCATAACAGGTCACAATAAAAACTAGACCTCAGGTACCGGAGATGCGTTATGATTATTGTAACTTATTATTTGTAAGGTCAACGTGTAATTAGAGATCTTCTGAAATAAGTTGTGTGTGTTAAAAGAAATCGTCAAACTCTATCTATATTGCTTTGTTTTTACCTGTATTAAGACTGTGTTCTATTTACTGCAATTAATGAACGTTCGTGAAAAGGTTCATCGTGCGAACTTTTATTTCTTTGTGGTCGGTTAATTCCCGGATATTAGAAGAGTGTGATTCTTCCTCCTTTCTTTACATGGCATTAAACTTCTAAATTACATCTAATATTGAAATCAGAATTTTGATATTATTTGCCTAAAATTTTTAGACATAGGGAGATTCTGTTTAGATTGTCGAAGAGATGGTATTAAGTTCTATCAGTATTCAAAGTTGTTTGATTTCTAAAAAGTTAAGCTTCAAAGCTAGGGTATAAACAAAACTGTAGGGAATTCACATAATCAAAACTTCAAAATAGAAATAAGTCACAGAAGAAGTAAAATGAGTGGAAAACAAACGTAAGGTCTAGTTCCTGAAAGATGAAGATCCGTTTATCATTGTCGAAAATAAAAATTCAACCTTGTCAAACAGTTCGTGGTAACGAACTCTAGTAAGGAGCAACCCGGCTCAATGGTAACCAAAACTCTAAAAAATGGAATAGCTACATCAAAAGAATCTCATTTTAATGCTGATTTTAAATATATAAGTTTCATCAAGTTTAGTCTTACCCATCAAAAGTTACGAGCCTGAGAAAATTTGCGTTATTTTAGAAAATAGGGGGAAACACCCCCTAAAAGTCATAGAATCTTAACGAAAATCACACCATCAGATTCAGCGTATCAGAGAACCCTATTGTAGAAGTTTCAAGCTCCTATCTACAAAAATGTGGAATTTATATTTTTTGCCAGAAGGCAGATCACGGATGCGTGTTTATTTGTTTGTTTGTTGTTTTTTTTTTTTTTTTTTTTTTTTTTTTTCCAGGGGTGATCGTATCGACCCAGTTGTCCTAGAATGTTGCGAGAGGGCTCATTACTAACGAAAATGAAAAGTTCTAGTGCCCTTTTTAAGTGACCAAAAAAATTGGAGGGCACCTAGGCCCCCTCACATGCTAATTATTTTCCCAAAGTCAACGGATCAAAATTCTGAGATAGCCATTTTATTCAGTGTAGTCGAAAAACCTTATAACTATGTCTTTGGGGACGACTTACTCCCCCACAGTCCCCATGGGAGGGGTTACAAGTTCAAAACTTTGACCAGTGCTTACATATAGTAATGGTTATTGGGAAGTGTACAGGCGTTATCAGGAGGATTTTTTGGTTGGAGGCAGGGGTTGAGAAGAGGGGGATATGCTGGGGGAACTTTCCATCGAGGAATTTGTCATGGGGGAAGAAAATTTCCATGAAGGGTGCGCAGGATTTACTAGCATTACTTAAAAAAAAAACAATGAAAAAATAAATATGAAAAAGTTTTTTTTCAGCTGGAAGTAAGCAGCAGCATTAAAACTTAAAACGAACAGAAATTATTACCCATATGAGGGGCTCACCTCCTCCTACCTCGCTCTTTACGCTAAAGTATTTTTAGTAATTTCAACTATTTATTCTGCGGCTTTTGTGATTCAGGGGTCATTCTTAATGAATTGGGACAAAATTTAAGCTTTAGTGTAAAGAGCGAGGTACTGAAGAGGGGGCGAACCCCCTCATATATGTAATAAAAACATGAGAATACAAAAGTTCTTTACCTAAGCTAATTTATAAGTTGCGTATATCTTACTTACAAAAAGATTCGTAAAAAATTAAAAGTTCTAGTTGCCTTTTTAATTAACCGAAAATCGGAGGGCAACTAGGCTTCCTCCCCCGCTCTTTTTTCTCAAAATCATTCGATCAAAATTATGAGAAAGCCTTCGGCCAAAAAAAAAAAATATACAAATTTCGTTTTAATTATTCTTCTGCGGAGAGCCAAAATCAAAACATGCATTGATTCAAAAACGTTCAGAAATTAAATAAATAAAAAACAAGTTTTTTAAATGAAAGTAAGGCAAACTTTAGCGTAAAGAGCGGGGTGTTGAGAAGGAAAAGCCCCTTTCATATACGGAGTAATTTCTGTTCGTTTAAAGTTTTAATGTCGCTCCTTACTTTCATTTAAAAAACTTTTTCTTTTTTTTTTATTTAATCTAGAAAAGGGCTGCCTCCAGGATATCGAAGAAATCGATGCGCGATGCCAAATCTAGAACTTATTCTTTAGCATACAGTTTATTTCCAGATATAGAAAGTGCGTGTCTTCTTTCTTACGTTTTGTCACATTAAACCTCTAAATTATTATAAACATTAACACCGAAGATTTTGGAAAAAGATGGAACTACTATTTTGAAATTAGGATTTCCGGCATCATTTCCCCAAAGTTTATGAAAGATATAATTTTTTTTTAGATTGTCAAAGAGATAATATTTACCTAAAAATGGGATTGGCTCCGGCTCCGGATGATTTGAAATGGGTAATGTATGTAAGGGGGAATTTTATGCCTCTTGGAGAACGTAGGAAATATTTAGGGAGAAATAGATTGAGGGATGGTCCTTACAGTTGCTCTATGTGTGGAGAGATGGATGAGTCTTTGCATCATTTCCTAGGGGATTCTAGGGAGTTGAGGGAGTTGCGCTTGGAAATATTTGGTAGGGAGGTTGGGGAGAGGTATTGGATTTTGGAAATTTTGAGAAGTAGGGTTACTTAAGTATAAATAATATTGGAAAGTTCGTCTGGGTAGGTATGAGGTATCGTGATGTTTTCTTAAATAATTAGTAATGTCTTTTCAGTCTATGTTTGTTGCTGTATTTTTTTCACTTGTTTGGCCATGTCACCATGGCCCAATTGGGCTTTTCGTGTGAATAAATCTATCTATAGATTCCTATCAGCATTAAAAGCTATTTGATCAAACAGTTTGTTTGATCACGAATTGATTCGCTCCTTACCACGAACCGTAAGTAAGGAGCGACCTGGCTCAATGCGAAACTCTAGAAAATGGAATTTTGATACCAATAGATACATCAAAAGAATCGAATTTTTATGTTATCTTCAAATATATGAGTTTCATCAAGTTTAGTCTTGTCCATCAAAAGTCACGAGCCTGAGAATATTTGCCTTATTGTCGAAAAAGGGAAAACACCCTCCTAAAAGTGATAGAATCTTAATAAAATCACACCATCAGATTCAGCGTATCAGAGAACTCTATTGTAGTAGTTTTAAGCTCCTATCTACGAAAATGTGGAATTTTGTATTTTTTGCCAGAAGAAAGATCATAGATGCCTGTTTATTGTTGTTTTTGTTTTTTTCAGGGGTGATCATATCGACTCAGTGGTTCTAGAATATCGGTAGAGGGCTCAATCGAACGTATATTAAAAGATTTACTGGCCTTCTTAAGTGATCAACGTGGTCTTTTCATGCTCATTTTTTCCCAAAATCACCCGATCAAAAGTTCAAGATAGCCATTTTTTTCAGCCTTAGACCTTAGATCCTCCTGTGCCACCAGAGCCGCCCAGGGCATCCACAAGCAGCCGCCAGTCATCCCTCGCTTGCACCGCAGTAAAAACATCTTCCCACGTCGGTTGAAGGGAAGCATTTATCTTTCGCAGGTCCGTCTGATAGGTGCACCTGAATGTATTGTGTGGCCTGCCTCTTCTTCCTTCGGGTTGCCTCTGGAACGTCGCTTTTGGGATCCGGGATTCATCCATACAAAGTACATGCCCCAGATATTTCCTCCGACCTGTCCTAATGACATCTGTCACTATGGGTTTTCCAGTCATCCGTCTCACCTTCTCATTAGAGTTTTTCTGACCAATGGTTGTTTAATATTCTCCAGAGACATGCATTCTCGAAAGCTAGAATTCGTCTTTCTTGTGTGTTAGTCAGATGCCAGGTTTTAGAAGCATATAACAGGACCAGGATGACGTTGCTGAATATACGAAGTTTGAGTCGGAGGGAGAAACTCCGCAACTTCCATACCGGTTTCAGTCTATTCAGTCTACCGGTTTCAGTCTATTTTCTTCAGCATAGTCAAAAAATGTACTAACTATGTCTTCGAGGTCAACTTAATCCCCCCATGGTCCCTAGGTGACAGGCTGCAAGTTATAAACTTTGCCCATTGTTTACATAAGTATTGGGTTATTGGGAAATATGCAGACGTTTTCAGGGGTATTTTTTCTGGTGGAGGAGAGTTGGATGGGGTCGGGGGTTACATGAGAGGACCTTTTCATGGGGGGAGAGAATTTTCCACGAAGGGTTTCTGGATTTCCCTGTATTATTTAAAAAGTATTAGGAATTTAATAAAAAAAAACAAGTTTTTTCAACTGAAAGTAATGGGGAACATTAAAACTTAAAACGAACAGTAATTATTACATATATGAGAGGGTTCACCCCTTCGTCAATACCTCACTCTTTATGTTGAGGTTTTTTTAGTACTTTCAAAAGAGCTAGTTATTACAATTAAACGGCCTGTGTGATTCAGGGGTAGTTCTTAAAGAATTGGAACAAAATTCAAACTTTAGCGTAAAGAGTGAGGTATTTACGAGGCGGCGGACCCCCTCATATGCGTAATAATTTCTGTTCGTTTAAGTTTTAATGTTGTTCCTTAGTTTTAGTTGAAAAAACTTGTCTTTTTATTTCATCTATAAAAAATTCAGCTTGGAAGCTAGGACATTTTAATTAGGCAAAATGTAGGAATATTATTTTTGAAAACCAGTATCAACTCCAGTTCTTATAAAATCAATATGTGTCTATTGGCGTTGGAAAAAAAAATCTACCTTGTCGGCAAAATTATTCGATGAAAATTTAAGGGGTATCAAATCAAAAATTTTGGAAAACATCCCCAAAAGTAGGAATCATTTCCAAGAAATCTAGAAGAGATACAGAATTTTATTTCTCCGGTTCTCAGAGAGATAATTTGATATTCTGTAGAAGTATGACATAAATTTTTGTGAAAAAGATCACTTTCCTAGCTAAGATAGTTGTGTTTTAACACCATGTACAACGTCAGAAAGAAAAATATCTTTTTTTCTTCTTAATCTCTTCAACTTCAATTGATTTTTCTTTTCCGTTTCACGATTCTTATACCCGGTAAAAATTTTAGTTTTCATCTTTTGCGATTTTGGAGCTGCAGGCTGCAGATCAAGAGTAAAACGAACAGCTGCGGAAACAATAGTGTTTGTCCGCAATGGAAGAACCTAGGATTAGAATAAATAAAAGTTATATACTTTTGATTATTTTTTGTTCAAGGAAAGATACTAATGTGGCTTATGGGGGGTAATGGAAATCCATGTAAAGTTTTTATATCCTTGGAACCCTCATTTTTATTTTCATTTTGAAAAATAAGTATGATAAAAGTGTGTTGTTTGGACATCACATTCTTAAGGCCTGAAATATAACCAAATTTTTCTTCTCATAGAAGAAAAATAAGATTAACCATTCGGAGGATTAAGGCATAACGTCTGGTAACGAAAAAACTTGCCTGATCTTTTTCGTAGCAGGCACTGTCCACTGAGATTGTTGACTCAAGACCAATTCGAGTTATAAAAGGCATGAAAACAGAGAACCAATTTTTTTTTTTTTTTTTTTTTTCAGACCGTGAGCCCGAGCCACCTTCGCAAGATGAATTGATTCCATCCAGACTGCTTAAAACCGATTCCCCTCTTAAAGAAGCCATCAAATTCTTGATGCCGCTTCAGCAATTACAGTATCAGCGTCTGGAAACGCATCTGTACGCTTTCGAAATTTACATACGGAAGCAAAAGCCTCTACTTGTCATCCGGTCGTTAAAGAGAGCAGTGAAAGTTGCTGGGGTTGAACACCCCAAAGTGAAAGCCTGTCTTATTCGCTTTATGAATACGCTTCCAAGCTTTGGTGAGCTCAATCCTCTTGTAAAGGAAGTAATTGACAAAACGTCTCAGTCTTTGTTAAACGGCCAAAGTGTGAATCAGTTGTTGGAAGTTAAATCTGCTGAATGCGTACTAGAAGGTCTTAAAATATTAAGAACAACACAGGGTGGGCGCCAAAAGATAGAAGAGACTCTACAGCATTTTGATGAATTGGAAGGGCTTAGCCTACGTGTAGCTGAAGAGATTTATAATCTGGTTTTGTCTCGAGAGTTGCCAGCTTCTGAAACTTTAGTGCATGAATTGAGAGCCAAATTTAGCAGGAATTTCCCATTTGCTGCATTGTTTAGGCAGGAAGATCAAGCAAGTAAAGGGACTTCCATACAGGACATGATTGCAAGTTTGTCAAGTCAAGTTGGATCACTGCAGCTTGATGATGGAACGAGTATGTGATTCTTCCTAGAAGATTATAGATATAAAGTAGCAGGTGTGTGTTTTTGCACTATTGTCCCTATCTCTCTCTCTCTCTCTCTCTCTCTCTCTCTCTCTCTCTCTCTCTCTCTCTCTCTCTCTCTCTCTCTCTCTCTCTCTCTCTCTCTCTCTCTCTCTCTCTCTCTCTCTCTCTCTCTCTCTCTCTCTTTCTTTTTTTCTTTCTTTCTTTCTTTTTCTCTCTCTATCTCTCAAAGTTTGTTTTCTGTTTGCTACACTAAACTTTTAGTTTACTGTAGTAAACTTTTCTCCCTGTTAATTGGGTTTTAGTCTCCTTAAATATTTCCATATTGGTTGATGAGGATTGTCCATATCAAAGAACCATAAGGCTTTCAATGTATTATTTATAATTTTTCCGTAGCTACTTCACATGGAAGGGGTGGTCATAGAAACTTCGGAGGGGACTCGTTTGATTTGAAATTGAAAGTTATAGTGCCCTTTTTAAGAATCAAAAGTGATTAGAAGGCAACCAGCCCCCTCACAAATATTTTCGAGCTAGCAATTTTTTTTTCAAAATTGTCTTAAAGGTAGATAACGATGCCTCTAAGGATGACATTACTCCCCACGGGCCCTGGCGCAAGGGCTATAATTTATTTTGTAACATTGTTATTGGGAAAGGGGCATGTTTGGTCCTATGGGCCTCCAAAATGGCTTAGGACTTCAAGATGAATATTTTAGAAAATGTCAAGGGATAAGCTGAACATATTCAAAACACACAATGCGCATGTTTGTTGTCAAAAAGGTGCATCAGCAATGTCTATATAACGGCTAAGGGTATTGAGTTGAAACTTTCATGGCATGTTGAGAGGGATGTTGAAAAGCGATCGAAGGACAATCAGGTAAACGTCTTCCTTATTGGATCCCCTCCTCCTCAACATAAAAATTTGAAAAAGCTTTTTGTTCAAAATTGTCTAACAACTATGCATACATGGTTCGCCATGCCTCTCTCTACCCCTGGGGTAAGGTTTGTAAATTTTATAGTTTGCCCATTATTTATATGTAGGATTTATCATTAGGATGGGGGGGGGTGTTTGATCGTAGTTGTCTCTGAATACTCTAATTCCTTGACACAGCTGCTCTGGGCATTAAATTGAAATTTTCAAGGACTTCACTACTGTGACTGCAACTGCGACTACTTGTGACTTCGATTAATTGCAACTTCGATTACGACTACTTGCGACCACTATTAAGACATGTTCGGGGAGATGTGAAACAAAATCAAAACACACTATGTGCATGCTGGTTGTCAAAAAAGCGTATCTGCAATATTTTAAGAATAGCTAAGAACATTAAATTTAAACTTTCTGTTCATCTTGAGGGGTATGTTGAAAAGTGATCAGTGGGCAACCAATCCACTTGTCGAAATTTTGAATATCTGTAATACTCACGCCCTGGGGGATATGATTTTGATTTATTCGATTTGCGCATTGTTTACTTACAGGGCTCATGACTCGTAAAGCGGCGAATATTTTATCGTTGGTGCGTCCGAAAAGGCTAAGGGCATTTGGCGGAACTTCGAGGAACCTTTTGAAGGGGGTTGAAGTACATCAAAAGTCATAACTTAAACCTTTCAGAATCACTACTATTACTGTGACTATGGCTGCTCGCGACTACTTGCAACTGTGACTCCGACTACAACTACTTGCGACTGTGTCTGTAACTCGTTGCATCTGTGACAGTGACTACTTGCGACTGCGACAACTTGTGACTGTGAATGCTACTACTTCTACGATTGCGACTGAGACTGCAATAACTACTTCTAATAGTACAACTAGAACTGTTGATATAAATGAAAAAAGCTTAAATACACCGTGCTGGTCAAAATGGCATAGTGCATCCCGGTCGTCAAAAGGCCTTATTCTGCAGTGTCTCATGAATGGCTAAAGGCATTAAGTTTAAACTTTCAGGGACTGATAAGGGAAGGGGGATGAAGTCAATCAAAAGACACTTATTCATCCAGTTTGTTCAAAAAGGCATGTCGGCAATATCTTAGGAACAGTTTAGGGTATTAAGTCAAAAATTTTAGAGAATGTTTAGGGGAATGTTAACCTTAATCAAAAAATAGGTACATGCATACCGTTGTCAAAAGGGTTTATCTCAGTTTAGCCAATGGTATTTAGTTTAAACTTTCAGAGAGTGTAAGGCTATTAAGTTGAAACTTTCAGAGAGTGTTAAGCCATCGTTATCAGGTGTCTGAAATATTTAAGACACCTTCCCTGTGGATAATTCCAAAAGAAGGTTCTATCCCCTCCCCCAACGGAAAATTTCCCTGACTGAATAAACTTGTCAAAGGTGTAAAACTAAGTCTTAGCGACTTAATCTTCTTGACATTAATTTTCCAACCTATACTTGCACTCTGAATTTGCGAAAACCTCTCGGTGCTGAGGACAGTGCCGGATAGGGTGTTTGACTTGGGTGGTACGTCTGTCAAATGATAACGCAGGTGTCCTAAGGCGAGCTCAAGGAGGACAGAAACCTTTCGTTGAGCAAAAGACAACTGCTGATTTTGTTATTTCTAAGTACCCCAAAGCTGGCCTTTTTTTAGTTGGCGATGCCAGTGACCTTAAAATGGATTCTTTTTGCTCCTCTCTTAAAGCAAAGCAAATTGTTAAAATACCAACGACTTGAGGAAATACCTCTCTTGATGTTATTTTAACTAATATATATATATTTTTTACAGCCCTCCCTCAGTTTTGTCCCCATTAGGTGAGGGTTATCATCTTTTGATTCTTTTATCGCTCTCCTCGAATCTTAAGCATTCTTTCTCAATAACTTATGGCGCTCATCGCCCCTTCAAAATTCTAGTCTCCTTTCTTTTGGTATGTGGCTGAATACTGAAGATAGGTCTGATATTTATAGGTTAAAATATATTGATGAGAAAATGGCTACGTTCTACAAAAAGCTAATTGATAAATATCAAACTTGTTTCCGAGAAAAAAGATTTAATGGTGCTCCAGTGATAAAACCTTTATTAACCAAACTATAAAAACACTAATTAGAACCAAATAGAAGCTTTTCAAAAATGGTAAACTGGATGAAGCCAATAAACTAAGAAAATCAATTAAAAGAGAAATTCGCAAATTGGTACGATCGTACTACAAAAATAAAGTCGAAGAATTGTTCACTAATAAACCAAAAAATTGGTATTTCGAGGTTAAAAAGCTGTGTGGCAGGAGGCTTGAGCAGCTGAACTTCAACCTACCCGAGTCTTCTATTGTTACTTTCAATAATTTAAGTAAATTCCTCGCTTCCATTGTCCTGAGCCTTCCAGCATTGTCCGACCAATTACCAACAAGAGCCCTATCTCCTTCTTTTCCCACTGTTTCCCTGTCTGAGATAGAAAGAAGCATTGGAAAACTAAGAAAAACAAGTGTTTGTCCTATGGATATCCCGTTTCCTCTTATTAGTGCCTTCGGTGACTTCTTTTCTAAGCCCTTATCTTTCCTGTTAAATTAAATTACCGAGTATGGGCGAATTCCAACAATTTGGAAAAAGGGTTTCATAACCCCTTTGAAAAAGAAAAAACGGCAAGCCTGGTCTTAAAGGCGTTTGTCCTATTGCTCTTACTCATATTTTCTCGAAACTTTGTGAAGGATTCCTTGTAGATTGGCTAAAGGAAAAAATCCTTCCTCTTACTGACCTGGGGCGATTCGGAACCGAAAATCCACTTCTACTTCCCACTACCTCGTTTCTCTTATTGACTACATCGGGAAAATCATCGAAAAGTCCAATACCTGGCTAAATTTAATATCTATTGACCTTCCAAAAGCATTTGACCTCGTTAACCACAATATTTTATTCGAGAAACTTGTCAGCGAGTTCAATATTGATTCCTTACTGTTGAAATTGGTTGCCTGCTTCTTAACAAATAGGTCGCAGTTTTTCAAATACCAGAATCATTATTCAAATCCTCTCCCTGTCCACAATGGCATAACAGGTCCCCTCCTTTCTTCAGTCATGATTAACAGCCTCGCGAAGGAATTTCCTGACCGATGGGAATTTGTTGATGACCTAACGGTCGTTGAAACTTGCTTCAGAAATTTAATAAGCGACCCTATGAGTATCCTCAATGAAATTGGAAATGAGGCCTTGGACTTAGGCATGACATTAAACCCCTTTAAATCCATAATAATCCCGATTGGTTTCCTCGAATCCTCGCCATGTTTCCTTAATCCTATCCCTCCTGAAATTTCTGTGTCCTCATTTAAACTACTTGGCGTCACAATTTCTTCAAATTTACAATTGGGATATCCATTTTAAAGACATCATCCGTAGAGTTAATGTGTCTATCGCCCTCTTTAAGCTCCTAAATAAATTTAGCGTCCCCCCTTC
This sequence comes from Artemia franciscana, assembly GCF_032884065.1. Taxonomy (NCBI): domain Eukaryota; kingdom Metazoa; phylum Arthropoda; class Branchiopoda; order Anostraca; family Artemiidae; genus Artemia; species Artemia franciscana. The sequence goes on along the minus strand of NC_088863.1, from coordinate 41,856,895 downwards.
CCACTCCTTAAGGATTTACATGTCTTTTGTCCGCCCGCATCTCGAATATGCTTGTCCAGCTTGGCACCCTGGTATCTCGTGAAAAATCGGGAAAAATTGAATCTATCCAAAAAAGCCTTGCAAATAATTTTCAAATAAGGCAAGGTACAATACTCTCTGTTCCTAAAAAAGCTAGTTTGGAAATCCTTGAGTGAAGGAGGATTTTGTTGTGCCGTCGGTTTGCAAAAAATGCAGTAAAAAACCCTCGGACGGCAAGTATTTTCCCCAAATGTCCCTCTCCATCCAAATTACAGCTACCTCGAGCAGTTTCTGACCCCTTCCCCTATACTGTCCCCCATTCGCTGTGTTATCTCCAGATATGAAAAAACTTTTGTCCCCTTCATAACAGAAAAAATGAATAATATACCCCACTAGTTTCTGCCTTTAGTTTCTTTCTTTTCTTTATTGGCTGATGTTATTGCTGCCCAGGTTATTGCACTTATTTGCTTGTTTCCTTCCTTTTTTTAGTTTCCTGTTTAATTTTTATATATTTTATATTTCGTTCTCTTTTTTGTATTTATTCACTTATTTTTGCCTCCCTCCCCCATTTTTGACCAGTTTTTATCTATTTAGCTCTTTTATTGACTTTATGCAGTTAAATTATTGAAACTTTTTTAGTGTCACTTTTAATTTATATATATATATATATATATATATATATATATATATATATATATATATATATATATATATATATATATATATATATATATATATATATATATATATATATATATATATATATATATATATATTTATATATATATATATATTTATTTATATACTTATTTATTTATATCTTGTTCTTTTTTGTATTTATTTGCTTATTATGTCCCCCTTCTCCCTTTTTTATGTCCTTTTTTTTCTTTTTCTGACTTGTATTTGTTTAAGTTTAGTTTGACCAGTTTTTATACAGTTTAATTGCTGACGTAAATGATTATTCATTATGATTTATTTTTTTCTTTGTTTTTTTTTTGGCATTTTTGCCAGTTTTAGTGCAACCATGTGATTTGTCGACTCCGAAATCCGAATTTGGCCCTTTGTGGACTTGTGATAGGGTTTTTTTTATAACTTATAAATAAATATCATACAATAAGGCAAACGCTGGCTTGATCCCGACTTTCAGTACGAATACGGGATAACCACAGGGATAACTGGCTTGTTGCGTCCAAGCGTTCATAGCGATGTAGCTTTTTGATCCTTCGATATCGGCTCTTCCTATCATTGCAAAGCAGTATTCGCCAAATGTAGGATTGTTTACCCAACTATTGGGAACGTGAACGGTGCTTAGATTTAGACCGACGTGAGACAGGTTAGTTTTACCCCTACAGATGTTCAAAGCCGTTACTATAGTAATCCTGGTAAGTACAAGAGGAACCACAGGTTCGGACATTTGGTTCTTCATTCCTTCGAATGCCAATGGTGCGAGACTACGTCCGTGTGATTATGCCTGAAAGCCTCTGAAGGTAGAGTCTGTGCTGGCGTCCACAACGTTACCTTGCGTTCGGACTCACTTGTGACTAACTGTAATCTGGTCCTTTGGCTTTTGGCAGTGGATGCTAGTGCTTCGGAGCCAAGGTTTGGCGGTTGCTTGCCATCAGGAGACGGCGGAGCTTCACCGTCGAATAAAGGAAATATTCCATAAGGTCAAATGCCAAAATCACTTTTAGACGACTTGGGTACTGGCCAGGATTTTGTTAACGGTATAGCAGTAATCTACTCTGCGATCTGCTGAGACTAAGCCTACGTTTGGGAGATTTGTCTTGCCAACAGGCACAGGGCGAGTCTTTCAAAACAAGAGGAGGTCCACACCCGGGAAGTCAAGGAGCTTGGGATACCCTTCAGGGAAAAGAAGTGTTGGAACATCTGTGAAAAACACGAGCCTGAATTTGTTTTAATGATGTCTGAAAACTAGTTTTGGTAAGTTGTTTTATAATGGATACTGAACACCCAATGAAAAAAGTAAAGGGGTATGTGCCTGCCCTAAGTCTTCAGTTTCACATTTTTCTTCATGCGATAGTGAAGAAAAGTCACTATTTAGCACAATACTTATTCAAATTCAAAACATTGCACAATGCATTATGAACAATAAATATACACTAAACAAACATAAAATTAAGTTTAAAAGTTAAGTATTATTAGAATAATTATTTGAACAAATACTTGTATGTGAATAATTTGACTGTAAAGAACTGTCAAGTATTTGTGTTGAGAGGTTCCTAATTTCAGTCAGTGCGAAAAATTACGAAAACACAGAGCTCGAAATAAACATTATTTCAGTAAGAACAAGTGACCTTTGATCTTTAGAAGGTATAGGGAACGTTAGCACCGCCCCTGTTTGTGGCAATTTCTGTTTGTTTAGAGTTCGACTCGATTATTTATTATGACTCGTGTTCGGTTTTATTCATTTATTGTTAGTGACATATGTTAGTTGATTGTTTGAACTAATATTTGACTTGTTTTGCTCGTCTTTGGACTGCTGCAGCTCTTCACGTTTCTTTGAAAAACGTCTTTTATGGAAAATGTCTTTTCAAATTAATTATTGGAATTTTGGATTTACTTTCGTATGAAAACATGCTCTCGTTTTTATTTTGTTTTTGTCAAGTTTATGCAAGTTTAAAACTAAAATGGGAAAGTGACGGTTATGTCTTTCTAAGTAGAGATGACAAGGAGTTGGAAGTAAAAAATGCAATTATTTTATAAATACCAAATCTAACAATTGGAATGTTCAATTTTCCAGTTCTTTCCATTTCTGGTATAGTTAGTTCATATAACATGGGCGTCGGCAATTGCTACAATCAGAAATCTGTTTAAGATTGGGTAAAATTTGGCTTTTGCTTTTGAATGAGGCTTTGTCCAATTCTGTACAATACTTTACCCCATTCTCTTGACTTTTTTAACTTTACCCATTCTCTTGAGTTTTCAAGAGTTCAAATTCACAAACTCAATTTTAAACCTATTATTCAGAACTGGTCGTCACTTTGGGTGTTTTTGCCTCTCCAAGAATAATGAATTTTTGTCTGCTTACAAAGCTTTAACTATAGCCTGCTTAAAAATTATGTTTTTACTTGTTTATAACACCTTCAAACTCAAAACTAGCATTATTCTTCTTCAACAGTATACTCTCAATTTGTTCAACCATTGTCATTAGAAACTCGAGAAAAGCTATTTCGAAATCATTGTAAGATTTGTTATGAACACAAGAAAATGAATGTAAACACTTTTTTTTTTTTTTTTTTTTTTTGCTATTGCGTAAATGGGATAATGTAGAAATTCTATTTTTATGCTATATTCTTTCGTATTTAACTTGAATTTTCTTTTCTTTCAGAGCATCCTTGAAGTATCTTTGGAAATGGTGAACCAATTAATTCTTCCAAGTTACTCATGGAAATGCTAATTGATTGAAAATTTGAATTAGTAGACTATCTGATTTGATAGAAATGTTCTCTTCTTCGTTTTATCTACTGTTGTTTGTGGAATATATGCCTGTAAACTAAAAATATTGAGCAGTCCTCTCAGTTCTTTAGTAAGTTTTTACAAAGGAAGTAGGGAATTTCTTTTCCAGCAGAGCTCCAGGACGTGTGTAATAATCACTTAAGGACCTGTGTAACGTTATCTCTTCTTAAGTCTTTTCTATATGTCCATTTGCTTTGTACAGGAAAATTCCCACCCTACGTAAATTTTAAGGAAATCTTGTTTTGGATTTGAAAACCAGAACGTTTCAGCCTACTGTGAAGTAATTTTGTAATTTAGTGTCAGACAACCTTCTCCCTAAAAAAAGAAAAAGTCTAATTAAACCACTAAAGATCTTCAGTTTGGTTTAGCATATGGACTCTGAACCGCAAAAAAAATATTTCTATGAGTTTTCCAATGAGAGCAAGTAGTTTTCAATGGCAGCTTCTATGGTGAAGTGAAAAATATATTTAGGTCGTTTCTGTCACTATGTCTTGAGGTAATAATTTTTCAATTCTGTTTTGGTGAAGCTTAGGTATTTCATAGTATCTTCTGTTAATTTAATTTATTTGTTCTAGAAATTTACTATTGTTTCCAATTACATTTTCTTGGAAATTTCGAGACTAAATCGGAATCTTTCTGTCGCCGGTCGTTGACTTGGTCACTACAGAAAGGAACATGTATAAAAAATTACATTGACGAGATGAACACAAAAATAACTCTCAGCGGATTTTTTATTACACTTGCACATAATACATTCTTGGTATTGACAGATTAGATAATGCTTAGAATGTAGTTTACTTTAATTTGAACTTGAGCAGTTCACCTAAAAACAGTTCTTAGCTCCTCATTTGATCTAACTCCCTTAAATTTGTAGATGGTAGTTCTATGAAATTTTCGGCTTCTGGAGGAGCCACCTTTAAGTAGTATCCAATTCAAGTGTTTTCTCCCATTTCCATTAGAAAATGAAAATTTTCCCAACTTATGTAAATATAAAATAAAACAGGATATATTGTGACTAAAATTTTAGAAAATTTTCCGATTGTATTCTTGAATTAAGCATTTAAGGATGATTTATGATACTTGCATAATAGAAGAGACCAGAATTGTGTTTATGAAAAGAAAAGTCCTTAAAAGAATATTACTAAGCTCTTAAGTTGCACTTTCTACGAAAATTTTACGAAAAGGCTATTATTCTCAGGCAAAGGTATCCATAATGGATTATAATGATGGCCTTTTAAGTTTATGTATTTGCGGGAAAGTTCGTTTTATTTCGTGCATTTTTTATATTGAAAACCAATGAAAAATTTTTAAACGTGTTTTTTTCTGAAAAGTTGACGCTTTCCTACGTACGAGGTTGGCAGGCAAATACCGAGATAAAGCGATCGTAATTTGTCGAAAAATATTAATCTTAGCACTATATCACAAATATTATAATGTTGTTTATTCTGTTTGTAATATGAAAAAAATTCCCTTACAGAAGAGGTATATTTATCTGTTTATTTTTGAACCCGTTATAAAAACACAACAAGACAGTGTGAAATCAAAAAGAATAGACAAAAAAATATATGAGAAAAAAACAACCCAAAAGAAAGATCACGGAGGTTAATAAAACAAATTCAAAACTCAACTTTGCGATTGTGGCTTGCAATATATCTAGCAACTGAGACTTTAGAGTCCGCGGCTTTGAATTTAAAAAGCGGTTTGTGAGTTCATGTACCACGGAGTCATGTAACTCAAAGAATAAGGCTTGTTGGATTTCTGACCAATAAGAATCATATCGAAGTGCTAAGGGACCTGATGAAATGTTTTGGTAGCCCATAAAAGGAAAAAGAATGCAATATGCTATCGGTAGGTGTTCAGATAACTGATAAATGGCTGCAACATTTACTAAACCATCTTTCAAATTTAAAGATGCTACAACATGGTCCAAGATAGAATTTTGCGAGGATGTGAAGATGTACGTAAAACCGTGGGTTTTGTTCAGTGCAGACAAAAATAACTCAGCAAATAGACACTAGACTCAGTGCTATATTTTATAAAATTGAGGATTGTGTTGATTGCTAAGATTGCAATTAAAATTGCTTGTTGTTACGCAGGGTAAACCAAGGCATCGAGCTTTGTCTGTGCAAGATCCTATTAAATCATCAACCATTTGCTCATCCGTCGGTGTAACCATTTGCTCATCCGTCGTGTTTTGTTAACTAAACGCATTTAAAAGCAAATTACATCAAACTTGGATCGGAGGCTCTCCAAAACTGCTAGTTTATTAATAAACGAGCCATTTATATTCCATAAGCATACGTTAAGTATCAAAACTTATGGATTTAGTTTTATCATTTTCGTGCATTTTGTACAATAGATATTAATATCCTTCCAACATATTTATATTAAATATAATTATCTGGTGGAACATATAACAATATTCTACTAAATTTACTTTGCTGGACACCATGAAGAGCTATAATTGTTTTTCACCGAATTTGTACGTAAAATTGTTGCATAAGCCACGCTTTGACTGTTTCTTCGCCATCAGAAACGATGTTTCCCGGCCTGTCTACACATCTAAAATCAGATATATGTACTTGACCAGGTTCAAACGTATATCAGAAACCAATAATAGGTACAGCGACCAGTAGAAGTTACAAACCCTTCATCTCCAAAGATGGTTTAATAGACAATGGTTACCAAATAGCATAAACCCTGTAACGCAGAAAAAAGCTTAAAATTTTAACCTTTGATATTATTTGTGGAAACAAACATTTTATGTGAAATGCCTCTAATATTTTATTGTAAGTTATGTATCTATTCTCCGACGATCAGGCTTTGTTCTAGTAAAACACTATTCAGGTGAGACAGACACTGCTTCTACATAGTAAATCTAAATTTGTTGTACAATTTTATTGGCTTTGTCACCAAAGTATATACTTCGAATAGTAGAAAACAAATTTTGAGTATTTAGAATTACCTTTGTTTGATCGCCAGCCCCAGGTAAAGAGGTTTGGGCCTGAAATGTATTTACTGTAAAAAAAAACAACCCATAATTCGTTCAAAACAGTTCTGAGTTCTTGCTTCCCTCCAGACTATGGCGAAAATACTTCAAAAGTGTCCTAGGATACAAAAAAAGACTAATATACTAGTTTCCCAATGTTACTTTAAGCTTACCAAAAGTACCTTGTATATTGACTCACGATCAAGACCCAGTTCTGTAGCTAGATAAAAAAAAGAGACGAAAGAACTTCCTCGTAGCACTTTTAGATCTCTCACCTTATGAAGATTAAAAATCTATATAATCACGTTTCAAAGAAAATGCAGCGTGTCTAACCTTCTGCTAAAAGGTCAGTGGGAGGTTGGGAGTGCATGAAGAAGTGTTTGCGTGGTCATAGATTCAGGTTCTGTCTTCAATCAAACAATTAAAAATCATATCTTGTTTCTGATTTAAAGAAGGTGATAAACCCTTACCTTTTAGACGAGCACATTATTGACTGTTCTCTTATACCAGAGTCAATATAGACAAAAGTATACATTATGTAAGTAATATTCAGCCATTTTGATTATATATCGATTATAACCGACATTCAGCCACACAAAAAACTTTGCAGTAGCAAAGTTTTCATATTATATTGAATAATTTGCAAATTAAAACACATAGCACTTAATGTAAATAGATGAGCAAACAGCTACCTGTGGATCCTGCGTCTATTTTTGCTGTTTAAGTACTTGGGTTTTATTGTTTTAAATTGCCTTCTCTGTCTTCCCACTGCCTGGAGGTTGTGAGCCTATCTACCATTTGTTCCTGTCTATATATTTGTGATAAAGATGCTCATGTAAATAATTATACAACTATTCATATTAGCTTTAAATATTTATATTCACTATGAAATAAATTGAAAAATCCCAATTGAACTTCAGAAATATTGCTTGAATAAAGCAAGTAGTTGCATTTATTCTATAATCAAAGTAAAATTCGTGTCAGGTTTTTCTGTGAATGTAAGAAGAGCTATCTATAACTAATTGTGCGCCTTTGACGTCTACTTAAATTTATTCTATGGTCCTCATTCAGAAAAATTTCTTCCAACTTCAAGAAGAATTGTAGGACAGAAAATTCTTAGCTTTCTTTGCGTTACATCACGTATCTCTGAGTTTCAACAGTAAGTGCAAGATTCATTGTTAAATAAATAATCATGCTAGTTTTGTTTGAGACTTGGACAACAAATTTTGAATTTGATTAGGTATACCTGAAAATTCAACAATTATGGTTTGTTTTACTAACTTCAACTTAGCCTAATTTTCTTTCTTGAAATTATGAATGCCTGGGCTATCTTCGGTAAATATTTCGCTGTTCATATTATTTACTTTCAAGTAAAGTAAATATACAACTTTATGCCTTTTTTAGGCTCTTTCCAAACATAATAATCACTTTTGCCACAAATGAATTTGATAAGTTTTTTGCAGTTCATGTAATTGACTTACCAATAAACTGAACATACCACTTGATGTCTTTTTTATGTTCTTTACAAATAAAATAATTACTTCTACTACAAATTCCGATTTAAGCACTTTCTGACCTAACCTAAACTGACTTTATTATAAATTATTTTTTGCACTGAGAAAATGTATTATTTGCCTATGCAGAATTTTTTTAGTTCTCTTTGAAGGTGCTTCTATACTTTAGTCCCTCTGCTTTTAATGTGCAAGTATATATACCCTGAATTGCATAGGTATACAATTAATTTTCTATTGTTTAGACTAACTGTTCAACCAAGGTAAATGTTTAGTTTCATCACAAGCTGTCTAAACTGGAAACTATGCTGTGAAGCAGCATACTTTCCATACTATAATACTTAGAAATAATAATTCTAGAAGTGCATCCAATTCTGCTTGACCCCCCTCCTCCATGGGGCAAACTAAAAATGTATAAAGTGGGCATGCTTAAAGGTAATATTACCTATTGAGCAAAGCATATTAGTACATGAGCCCTGTGGGTAGCAGGGCAAGGTCTGTATTATGTATTTATTTAATAAACCTCATTTGAGGTTTTTGTTTTTTAGTTTTATCACTCTTTGTTGAATAAATATAGAATACAAACCTTGTCCTGATACCTGGAGGGCTCATAGACTAATATGCTTTGCTCTATAGGTAATGTTACCTATAAGCAAGCCCACTTCATGCATTTTTAGTCTTGTTGGAGTGGGATTTGTCATTTTTCTAATAATGACAAAGAAATAATATGCAATCATTATAATCTTGCTATATGCAGTAATATGCAGTTTAGAGCACTTGGAACAAAACTAAAACATTTACTCTGTATTCTATATTTGTTTAGTAAACCTCATTTGAGTTTTTTTTTGTGTTTTATCACTCTTTGTTGAATAAATATAGAATACAGACCTTGTCATGCTGCTTGCAGGGCACATGAACTAATGTGCTTTACTCTAAAGGTAATGTTACCTCTAAGCAAGTCCACTTTATGCATTTTTAGTCTCATTGGAGATAGATTTTAGAAAGCTAAAAAATGGATGTGCTTCTCTAATAATGACAAAGAAACAATATGCAATCATCAGAATCTTGCTATATACAGTAATGTGGACTTTACACAGCTTGTGACAAAACTAAACACTTACCTGAACCAATTTGAAGAAAAGAGTGGATTACACACCAAACTTTAGTACAGATATACAACTCAAGATAGGCCAATATATTTACACTTTAAAGAGACTAGGGGTCAAGTTCACTTCTAATGCAAATGAATGTTATATTTGGATTCAGGAAGAAATTCTGATTCTATGAATAGGCATAGGCCATATCAATTTTGTTAGTCATCTGATTAGTGATTTAGCCAATCTTCTCAATAAGTCCTAATTATAGGGTAATGGCCTACCTTTTTTGTGTTCTCCAAGCTCTGCTAGATTCTAAGATGGTAAAAAGCACATCATCTATGCTAGAACCTAACTGAATTCTGAGGTGATGGCACTCTATGCCAACACATTGGAACTCAGGGGGGGGGGACTTTCAGGCTCCTTAAAAGTTCATGCAAATGTGTTTTTAGAATGACATTTTACTATTACATTAATGAAAGTAGTAATTATCATTTCTGAATCATATACAAGTGGTATTTATTTTTAACTAGACACTTTCTAGAAACACATTTCTAAATTTTTGGCTACTATAGGCTGTTTTGAGCCCTTTAAACATTAAAAATGGAATTTGCCTCTGAAGCAATTATTAAATTCAGAAAGAGCATAAAAAGGCATAAAATAATGCATTCACTTTCTGTTTTGCTATATTATTAAAAGATATTAAAATATGCTAAAACTATCAGCTAATATTTAGTGGTTGGCCTCTTCAGAAGGAAAAAAGCTATAGGGTCAAAGTAGTACCATTATATTCATTATTTTATGTTATTTCCAAATATCATGATTGCTTCTTCAAAATACACCCTTTCCTGGTGGTCCCATATGTAGCCCCAATAATTTATCAACCAATTGTGTCATACACCATAAATTTGTTGTTGAAATGAGTTTTTGCAGTTTCAACTTGGTAAAATTTGGTTTCTCCTGAGTGAGAATAATAGAATTGCAAATAGACTATAAATATTAAAAATAATTTCAAAAGTGGATAACAATGGGAGGAAACAAAATAATTAGATTAATAGAAACAAGTGGTATAAAATCTTAATTTCTTACATTTTGTAAAGCTATATCTGAGACCATCAAGGAGGGGGAGGAGTGAATTGGGAGAAAAGCAACAAAGATATTTAGAAATTGCACAAAATAAGGAATCTAACAGATATACTTTTATTTTAAATATCATATTTTACCAAACTAACACAAAAGCAAAGACTGTATTTGATTATGACATTATGTAACCATAATAAAATAGGCAATAAATATAAAAAATGATTTTAAAAAGCAGAAAACAATGCAAGGAAACAAAATAATTTGATTAACAGAAACAAGTTGCATAAAATTTATTTTTTTTTGCTGGGCTATATCCAAGACCACCAAGGAGGGGGGGGGTGAATCAGGAGAAAAACAACAATGACATATAGAAATAGCATAAATAAGGATTCTCATGGTACTGATTTTATTTTTATAGCATATTTTACCAAACTAACACAAAAGTAAAGGCTTTATTTCATTATGTTGTTATGTAACCATAATAGATTATGTAACCATCAGTTAGTAAGCCCTAGACAATGCTAAAGAAGGTACTTGTATGATATACCCCCCTACCTAATGTTATTTTAATATGTTTCTGTGACACTAAATCCTAATGAAATATACCAAAGTAAGATGGAAATACACTACTTTAGAAGTGAATTTGGGCTATATGTTTGCACATTAGGGGGTGGGAATGGTGGCGGTAAAGCATAGTGGGTCTGTATACTTAATATGCTGGGTACAACTATTCTGCATATTATGTAGTAAGAATTATTTTTTAGCTTCACACTGTCCAAACACTTTACCCCCCCCCAAAAAAAAGGGGGTTTATAATACAAGTACCCTAAGGAATTCTGTCTCTTCTGAAAGAAACATGGCGATACAATAGACATTATAAGGATACATTTTAAGAAAAGTAGTACCATTTGATTCTTTACTTTATGTTTCTTTTAAATTTAACAGTCACTATCCTGACAATGTAGAACCTACATTGGTACTACTTTTACTTTATGAACATGTTTTCTTCTGAAGAGCTAAAATTCATTATGGCTATCAGATGTGGAAAACAAACAAGATTAACCACCTTCCTCTTCTCCAAATAATATCAGGAATTTTCAGTAAAGCCATCATGATATTTGGAAGAAACATAAAATAATGAAAATAATTGTTCCACTTTTAGGCTATAGTATCTTTCATTCAGAAGGGGCCCACCACTTAATATTTACAAAACTAGCAAAAGGAAAGACTGTATTTGACTAAGGACATTAACCATAAATAGATTATGTAACCACCAGTTGGTAAGGCCTAGGCAGTGCTAAAAAGCTATGACTCTTCTGAAGGAAACTTATTAATAAAATGTAGTTGTTATAAAGAAATATGGTAAGAAAAGTAGTACCATTTGATTCCTTATTTTATGCTTCTTTTAAATAGCCTATAATAGTTATTATCCTGACAATACATGACCTATGATGGTACTTCTTTTATTTTATGAACATGTTTCCTTCAGAAGATTCACAACTTGAGTATTACCAAGCACTGAATTTGTTATGGCCACTGGCTGTGAAAAAAAAAACTATCATACTGCTGTTCTTTTCAATAATAGGATCATAAAACAAAAGCACACAAACCCATTTTCCTTAGAGCTGGCATTTTTAAGTTTAGAATATATGGAATGCATATTAAACTAGATACACATCTATTACTGAGTTTGAACATGCTAAGATTGCCTATACAACAAGCCTAATTACTTATGTTTAATAAATTTGCAAGATGTAAATGATTTTAGAGGTTAGAAGGATTGTCATTTGAATTAGTCTGAATTAGTTGTCAGATAAATAACATCTAACAACTCCAAAAAATTAAAGATAATGACACCATATCTAAATAATCATTTCAAAATAGAAAAGAAAAACATTCAAATATGTATGTAGAGAACAAAGGAACAACAATAGTGAAAAGTAGCACATTATTTGGGATTTGTAAATAACCTATGTTTAAATTAGAGCAACCAGATCATCACCACTAATTGCCTAGGGCCAGATACCTTGTAATTGGACAATTAATTGCCACTTTAACAGTTAAATGACTAGAAAATATCTGGGGTATGTCCAAACTTTTTTTTAATGAGTATGTTATTTGCCTGAATGTTCTGACCATCAACAACATTGGCAATATTAAATGCACTAATACTGTGGAACCTAACTGTCAACTCTGGAACCTAGTCTCAAGCACATATTTTAAGCTTGTAAAGTCCAGCCTAATCTTGATCATATATGCATGTATTTAAAAACCAATGGCCATATACACAAAGAAGAAAAAAACAGAGAAAAAAAATATACACACATATAAATTGAACAAATCAGACAGTAGCATGCAACACATTGAAATCACAACTTCCATGCCTCTAAAATATTATTTATAAATTGTTCAACTGCAATAATTAGTTCCCTAGATGAGAACTCCAAGATACTTGGGAGCTGCAGTGCATCCCCCCCTAAAAAGAACAACTGTTCCTTAAATTCTCCAGCAATTACTCATAAAATGTTCCAGGTTATCCCCATACTCCCCAAAAAGGAGGCAGGCACACTTAACTCCTGGGCCATCAGCACTTAAGAATTCCAGTGTCACCTACACAATTTTATGCAATTTGCTTGCAAATGCAGCCAACATTTTATTGCTCTCCATGATAGCTTCAGTCTCAAGTAAAAATCTTCTCCATAGACTTCTTTAATCCACTTATAAAACCTTAGGGTAACTAACTTCTCAACATGAGTAAGCCAGACCTGGATTACCTGGCCCCTAAGCTGCAAATCCAGCAATTTAAGGATATCATCAGGTTCGCAATTTTGGACCATGGCCTTCATTCCATGCCCATGAGAAACTAGCTTTATCCAGTAAGGGCTTTAACCTGTTTTGGCCAGGTTACCTTTCAAGGAGTTTTCAACATCTTGATCTTTCTTCTCCTCTCATTTGGTGTATATAGACAAAAAAGAAAGCAAGTTAACCAATGAAAAAGTGAGAAGGGTGGCTCTAAATAATTTATGAGGTTAAAAAAAGACTGTCAATAAAGCTCAGAAATTAAAACCAGTTTTATGAATATCCTGGGAGGTTTTTACACATTGTTTCTGTGTTTTCTAGTAAAATGGCTCTTAATATCACCATGATGCTTGTAATTTTAGGAATGTGTAATAATCTGCTATATTTTAATAGCAAGTTTCCTCTAGTGACATTGCTTTTTTTGGTATTTACTAAATTTAAAAGTTATAGGTCTTGTTCAATGCAGTTCACAATGCCCATTCCCCCTTTCAGAAGAACTTGTCAATCCTAACAATATTGCTTGATATTAAATCTTTTATGATCAATTTTTTCCCTTTCAGCAATGACTGTTGCAGTTGGTGATGTCGAAAAGGGCAAAAAGGTAAGAGATATTAAAATTCTACAATTGATTATTATCCTTAACAAATTCTTAAGCCTTAATGTATTGTTAATTCTGTTCTAAAAAAAAAAAAACAAAACAAAACAGCCCCATGAAATGGTAACATTTTCTTTAGGGAGTGTTCCTAATGACTGTTTCTAATTAACTCCTATTTAATCTTTTAGTGTGTTTACTGAAAGTTATTGAAAATGTATTATCTTGTGTTCTTGACTCTCTCCCTCCTAAGCATTGGACTCTTCTGAACTTCTAAATTTATTATTATTAGTCAAATTACACAGAAATATGTTAATTCCTGTATTCAAATTCCACAAATTTTTTTTGAATATTTTTAAATTTGAAGCATTTATTTTGAGATCCTTTTAGCTTTGTAATATTTACCAATTCATCCTGCTAAGGGCTCTGAAGGGGCTGCAGGTTCACTTTTGTGCTTAAATCATGGAGATTGAAAATTCTTTTTGAACCATGGAGTCACTCCAGTCCTTCAATTGCACAAGTAAGATTTCAAATAATCTAAGAACAGTTACTAAAATTTTGGCAAAAATTTGGCAGTGGGGTGAGGGAGTGGATTTAGGGCTCAATGCTCACTTTGGTTCTCTGATCAGAGTTTGTGGGATCCCAATTCAAATAAGGTGTAAAATGTTCAGTTTTCTAATTCCTGTGTAAGTCAGTTTGTAACCTGAACTGATTGTTGTACTGATTCATGACTGAACGTGTTGTTGTACCAAGTTAGGATTCAGCTCTTCTTTGCACTGGGATTGAAAATCTTTGTTTGGAATTGGAAATTAAAATTGGAAGACAAATGGGACTTGGAAGGATCTCAGGCTCAGCATGTATCTCCAATCATGCATACTGCAATTGCTTGTTAAGTTCTGGTTTTAGTATGGTGTAGCAACCCCATTTTTTGTTTGCATAAATGTATAAGGAGAGTTGGCCAGTTTCATAGATTGGGGTGTTTGCCCTTGGGGTTGCATGGACTGTATCCACCTATAGCCATGTTGCATATGTAGGTGGAATTTGGGATATTTCAATTGTTCTGAGTAAATGGTTCCATAGAAACTCCAACTCTTGTACATCTCAGCCCCCAAGCAACTCAATCTCCATGCAAATCAACTTCCATCATATTTAACTAAATTTTGGAAATTATCTTTTTTCATATCTTTCTTTCAAAAAAAAGATAGACCATCAACATTGTTCTTCCAGACATGAGATACATGTTATTTATATGGGTTGAGTTGAACAAGAGTTGAGTTAAACTGAAGATAAGTAGAATGTAGTTGAGGTACATAGGGTTCAAGTTTAATAAGGGTGAATGAAAATGTGAAATTAAGTCAGGTAAAGTTGTACAGTGGTTGAGTTTAATGAGGGTTAAGATGAATGGGATTGAGTTACTTGGGGTTTAGCTGATCTGGGTTGAGCTTACACCCACTGAGTGGAATTATCTCAAAAATTTGATTTTGTATCATGCAGGGTTTACAAGATACCAAAGGGAAAAGCAGAAGAAGAATGGTCGTTTTCCAATCTCTTTTGACCCTTCAAAAGTCACTAGAACTTTCAGTTGACCAAATGAGCCCCCCTTCCAAGTTTCCAAAGGTGTACCAAATGTAAAAAACGAAAAAGAACGACACGAAAAAATACACAAAACATGCTCTTTACTGAATTTGCAAAGGCAGTCAAAATATAATGTTGACTGTTTGAATTGATGAAGTGGAAACTTAGGCAACCACATATTGATCTTACAAAATTATGAACAACCGGGAATTCAATTTTATTGTAAAAGACATATTTGTGCAGTTATGCAGTTTTTGATTGTAGTGGGCACCAAATTTAAAATAAATGAAGGAATAATAGGCATAAAATATAGCACTAAATAGCTTAAAAAGTGTTTCCTTTGTTTGCTTTGATGCTGATAAATAAATGAAAAATAAATGAAGGAATAATAGGCATAAAATATAGCACTAAATAGCTTAAAAAGTGTGCGTTTCCTTTGATGCTGTGACTGTCCTTTGGAATCAGGAGATCATTAGTGGTTAATGTTCTTAACCAAAATATAAGAAAAGATGATTTCCAAGTTTGAAGAGACCTAAGGTGGGCTCAGGGTGAAAATGTTCTATTTTGATGTCCTTCATACTTTAATCAGTGATAAACAGCCAATGTCCGAGTCGAAATTTTTAGTGTCCGTTGTCTTAAATCTAATATTTATGTGCAAGTCCCTAAGAAACTCAATTTAAAATGCTTATTTTGCTCTATTAATCATATTTTTATCTTGCAATAATCATTAATAAACTTATTGAACAATTGTTAATATGAACAGTCAGTTTTTACTAAATCATGTCTTGCTAGACAAAAGGTAGGTTATACCAGTCTTTCAAATTATACAAAAAATCTCAAATTATACTTTAATTCACCAACCAATTAAAAGAGTAGGAAGAGAAATTTGTATTGATTAATTTAGTGCTGATCAAGCTGTCCTCAAACAAGAATGTATAATTAATGTCTAATAAAGAAAATAAAAACCAAAGCTTTTGAAACTGTTAAAAACCAAATTCAGAAAAGAAAGCGATTACTAACACGAAATATGCATTAAACCTAAACAAGAATGTTAGAAAAATAGTTAAATGCTCAAGTACAGAAGTGTATTGCATAGGTTTTTGTAAGAATTGTAAATTTGCTGAACAGTTGCATTCCATTTTTTGGAGGGTATACTGCAATTCCTTGAAAAGCAATCCTTAGTCAAGATTCCTTCTAAAAATGCGAAGTTTTCCTCAAGACTGGTCAAAAGGAGTATTTAATCTCCTGAAACAAAAAAACAGACGAAAAGCCATAATTTCTAATATAATTCATTCACATTTTCACCCTCTCCTTCCCATTGTCCAATAATCTACGCTTTCCCTTGGTTTGTCACGTTTTAGTAGGTAACATTTTCCTATTGTCTGTATGCAAGAATCTGTTTCCTTTATATTTTGAATGGCTCTGAAGTCTTTTATTGCCTTTTTTATTGTTATATTATTAATATTGTTATTATCAAACAGTTCGTGGTAACGAACTGTAGTAAGGAGCGACCCGGCTCAATAGTAAACGAAACTCTAAAAAACGGAATTTCGATACTAAAAGATATATAAAAAGAATCGGATTTTTATGCTGATTTTAAATATCTAAGTTTCATCAAATTTAGTCTTTGTCATCAAAAGTTACGAGCCTGAGAAAATTTGCCTTATTTTGGAAAATAGGGGGTAACACCCCCTAAAAGTCATAGGATCTTAACGAAAATTACACCATCGCATTCAGCGTATCAGAGAACCCTATAGAAAAAATTCCAAGGTCCAATCTACAAAAATGTAGAATTTCGTATTTTTTGCCAGAAGACAAATCACGGGTGCGTGTTTATTTGTTTTTTTGTTTTTGTTTTTTTTTTTTTTTTTTTTTTTCCCAGGGGTCATCGTATCGACCAAGTGGTCCTAGAGTTTTGCAAGAGGGCTCATTCTAACGGAAATGAAAAGTTCTAGTGCCCTTTTTAAGTGACCAAAAAAATTGGAGGGCACCTAGGCCCCCTCCCACGCTCATTTTTTTCCCAAAGTCAACGGATCAAAATTTTGAGATAGCCATTTTGTTCCGCATAGTCGAAAACCATAATAACTATGTCTTTGGGGATGACTTACCCCCCACAGTACCTGGGGGAGGGGCTGCAAGTTACAAACTTTGACCAATGTTTACATACAGTAATGGTTACTGGGAAGTGTACTGATGTTATCAGGGGGATTTTTTGGGTTTGGGTGTGGGGCTCAGGGGATGGGGCTATATGGGAGGATCTTTCCTTGGAGGAGTATTTCATGGGGGAAGAGAAATTCAATGAAAAGGGCGCAGGACTTTGTAGCATTACTAAAAAAAAAAACAATGAAAATATAAACATGAAAAAATTTTTTCAATTGAAAGTAAGGAGAAGCATCAAAACTTAAAACGAACAGAGATTATTACGCATATGAAGGGTTCTAAAAATGCTTTAGCATAAAGAGCAAGGTATTTAGGAGGAGATAAATACTTCGCTCTTTATGCTAAAAATTTTTTAAATAATTTCAACTATTTATTCTACGGCCTTTCTGATTCAGGGGTCATTCTTAAAGAATTGGGATAAAACGTAACGTAAGTTACGTAATTTATGTACGTTTGTTACGTAAGTTAATTCTTAAGTTACGTTTTTTTTACTAATAAAAACGTTCGTTAAAAATTAAAAGATCTAGTTGCCTTTTTGAGTAACCGAAAAATTGGAAGGCAACTAGACCTCCTTCCCCACCCCTTATTTCTCAAAATCGTCTGATCAAAACTAAGAGAAAGCCATTTAGCCAAAAAAAGAATTAATATGCAAATTTCATTTTAGTAATTTATGTACGGAGAGCCAAAATCAGACATGCATTAATTCAAAAACTTTCAGAAATTAAATAAAAAAAAACAAGTTTTTTTAAATGAAAGTAAGGAGCGACATTAAAACTTAAAACAAACAGAAATTACTCCGTATATGAAAGGGGCTTTTCCTCCTCGACACCCCGCTCCTTGCGCTAAAGTTTGATTCTTTCTCGCAACTCTACTTTTTAAAACAATAAAAAACTTTAGCGCAAGGAGCGGGGTGTCGAGGAGGAAAAGCCCCTTTCGTATACGGAGTAATTTCTGTTCGTTTTAAGTTTAATGTCGCTCCTTACTTTCATTTAAAAAAAACTTGTTTTTTTTTTATTTAATTAAAGTAGTGCTAGCCCATCAAATGTGCAAAAAAAAAAAATAATAATAAAAAAAAATAAATGTGAAAACAAAAACTGAAGTAGCAGGAAGGGGCTGACCACTTGGGATCCTAAGTTCCCTGAATTTTATATTTTTTCGAAAATATTTTTTCTTATTTTAGATGAATTTTAAATTATGAACACTGCTAAAATATCTTGCTTTTTGGTGCAGGTTGTCTTGTTTTAAATTAAGGCCTTAGGGCACTAATACATTTTAGCCCACTAAACATTTTTAGCAGTCTGTAAGATCATAGAACCTCAAAGAGGGCCAAGTAGACCTTCCTCTGGGTTTGTTGGTCACCAAGTTGCACGAGAAATTGTGCTGTTGGTATAATGCATAGACCTTGGAATGTTCCCAGTGGCTGTAGATAACTGTCTTCGGATTTATCTCTGCAGCACTGTAATTTATTAGCAAGTGGTCCAGAGTCTCATCTCATTTTTGGCAAAATCTATAGATGGGGATGGGGGGGGGCTCCAGATACTGTGAGCATATTGCAAGTGAATGCGTGGTGGTTAAGGCCTATTGAACCTTTGTTAATATTCGATGATATTGGACAGTTTCATTACTTGTCTTAAGGAGACATAGAAATTTGCTATGTTGTGACAGGAATACTTTCGAGTCTGAGTTGAAGAGTGCCAAACAGTTTGTGGTAACAAATCGTAATTAAGGAGCGACTTGGCTCAATAGTAACCGAAACTCTAAAAAAACGGAATTCTAATATCAATAGATACATCAAAAGAATCAGCTTATTATGCTGATTCCAAATATATAAAATTCATCAAGTTTAGTTTTACCCATTAATAATTCCGAGGCTGAGAAAATCTTCCTGATTTTTGAAATAGAGGGGGGAGGGACACCACCTGAAATTAAAGTTAATGAAAATTACACCATAAGATTAAACGTAACAGAGAATCTGACTTTAGAAGTTTCAAGGTCCTATCTGCAAAAATGTGGAATTTTATTATTTTTGCCGGAAGAAAGATCACGGATTGGTGTTTATTTGTTGTTGTTTTTTTCAGGGGTGACTGTATTGTAATAATGGTCCTATAAGATCAGGAGAGGGTGCATTCGAGCGGAAATTATAAGTTCTAATGCCCTTTTTAAGTGACCAAAAAAGACTTGAGGACAGCTGGGCCCCCTCCCATGCCCATTTCCCCCCAAAATTACCTGATCAAAATTTGCAGATAGTCGTTTTGTTCAGTATAGTTAAAAGATCAAATCATTATGTCTTAAGGTGTAAACCTACCCCGCAAATTCCGTTGGTCTGTCTTTCTGTCCCGGTTTTGCTAGTTTAGGCACTTCCAGGTAAGCTAGGACGATGAAATTTGGCAGGCCTATCAGGAACCAGACCAGATTAAGTTAGAAATTGTCGTTTCCCCCATTCGACCATCTGGGGGGGGGAGTGGGGGACGGTTTAATTGAAAAAATCAGAAAAAATGAGGTATTTGTAACTTACGAACGGGTGATCGAATCTTAATGAAATTTGATGCTTGGAAGGATATTATGTCTCAGAGCGCTTATTTTAAATCTCGACTGGATCCGGTGACATTGGGGGGGAGTTGGTGGGGGGAACCTAAAATCTGGGACCTCGTGACTCAGATCGCTTATTTTAAGTCCCGACCGGATCCAGTGCTATTGGGGGGGGGGGCTTGGATGGGGGACCTGAAATCTTGGGAAACCCTTAAAGCGGAGAGATGAAGGATGGAATTTGGTGGGAAGAATAAGCACAAGTCCAAGATACGTGACTGAGATAACCGGACCGGATCCGCTCTCTTTAGTGGAGTTGGGGGGGTGATTCGGAAAAATTAGAAAAAATGGGGTATTTGTAACTTACGAACGGGTGATCAGATCTTAATGAAATTTGATATTTAGAAGGATCTTTTTCTTTAGAGCTCTCATTTTAAATCCCGACCTGATCCGGTGACATTGGAGGTAATTCGAGGGGGAAACCGGAATTGTTGGAAAACGTGAAAATTAAGGTATCTTTATCTTACGAATGGGTGATTGGATCTTAATGAAACTTGATATATAGAAGGATCTTATGTCTCAGATGCCCAATCTCAATTCGAATCGGATTCGGTGACATAGGGGGTTGGAGGGGGACACAGAAATCTTGGAAACCGGAAATCTTGGAAAACGCTTAGAGTGGAGAGATTGGGATGAAAATTGATGGGAAAAATGAGCACAAGTTATAGATACGTGATTGACATAATTTGAAACGGATCTGTTCTCTTTGGGCGAGTTGGGAGGTGTTAATTTGGAAAAATTAGGAAAATTTAGGTATTTTTAACTTCAGAACGGGTGACCGGATCTTAATGAAATTTGATATTTAGAAGAAACTCATGTCTCAGAGCTCGTATTTCAAATCCCGACCAGATCTGTTGACATTGGGGGGAGTTGGAGGGGGAAACCGGAAATCTTGGAAAACGCTTAGAGTGGAGAGATCGGGATGAACCTTGGTGGGTAGAGTAAGCAAATGTCGTATATATGTGATTGATGTAACCGGACTTGATCCGCTCTCTTTGGGGGAGTTAGGGGGCGGGGTTCAGTGCTTTGGCGAGTTTGATGCTTCTGGACTTTTTAGGACGATGAAAATTGATACGCATGTCAGGGAGCTGCACAAATTGACTTGATAAAGTCGTTTTCCCCGATTCAACCATCTGGGGGGCTGAAGGGAGAGGAAAAATTAGCAAAAATTAGGTATTTTTAACTTAAGAGTGGGTGATCGGATCTTAATGGATTTTGATATTTAGAAGGACCTCGTGACTGAGAGCTCTTTTTTTAAATCCCGACCGGCATTAAGCCTCTGATTTTCCTTTTAAATCAATCTATTGATTCTTAGAATTTTGCTAGAGCTCATACCAAATGATCTCTTGGCTCTTCATGCCTCGTTACAACTGCCATATGAGCTCTTAGCTCTTATTAATCGTCTTACATTCTCTATGACCAATTTTTGATGTAGAGATGTTCCGGGGAAATTATACAGGTTTTTTTCCGCGGGTTTTGATTTGCGGGAAATGATTTCCATGGTAAAGCGCATTTCTGGAGTGATCGAGAAAACGATTAGAGATTAAAGTCTTACTCAAATCAAAGAATGCCAAGGAGAATTTTTAAGTCTAAATTGTCCGCAAGCAATTTCACAGGGACGGTGGATTCTCAGCGAGGATGGAACTGTCTGGAGGGAATCTGGGGGGGGGGGTTCACCTTTCTTTCGATGAAATTTCCACTGAGGAATTTTCCTTGAGGGGGAGGGGTATATTTTATTGAGGGTGAACCAGATTTACCGGCATTTTTGAAAAACAATCAGAAATTATTCCATATATGAAGGATTGCCCCCTCCTCAATACCTTGCTCTTTACGCTAAAGTTTGACTGCTTTTCCCAATTTTTTAAGAGCGTCTACTGAAACACGGGGCTCGTTTAATTAGACTAGGATGCTGTTTTAAAAGTTGTTAACAGCTTTAGCTTGAAGAGCAAGGTATTGAGGAAGGGGCAACCCTTTAAATACGGAAAAATCTGCCAAAATTAATATGCAAATTTTGTTCTTTATTTTTTATGTATGGTGAGCTGAATTCGAACCTGCATTAGTTAAAAAACGTTCAAAAATTAAATTAAAAACAATTTTTTTACCTGATATATATAATATATATATATATATATATATATATATATATATATATATATATATATATATATATATATATATATATATATAATATATATATATATATATATATATATATATACATATATATATATATATATATATATATATATATATATATATATATATATATATATATATATATATATATATGTATATATATATATATATATATATATATATATATATATATATATATATCTATGTATAAATGTAGTGTCCGTCCGTCTGTCCGTTACACTATCTTCACCGTTACATCGTTACGCGTTATTACCATTACGCGAGCTAAAAAAAAATTGAGGCTCTTTTTAAATTTTATTAAATTGTTTAAAATGTAAAAAACTGGTGATTGCACAAATATTTCTATATATTTTGACAGTGGATTAAAGCAATTCGTAAACCTTAAAACAGAAAACCAAAAGTTTGGAGCTTAGTAGAAATTGTTGAAGTTTAGAATGCTTGCTGCTCAAAGAAAATTTGTCAAAGTTTCAATTAATGTAAAAAAGAAATTAACCTCATATGTTACCAAAAATTGAACACCAGGACGAAAAACTGTAGCAACGCAAAACCAGGCTTGCGGCTCGAAGAGAAAGGGCCAGACTAAAAACTAAAATATGACGTCAAATAATTTTAAAAAAAATAATAATAAAAAATAAATAAAAAAAAAATAAAAAAAAAATAAAAAAGGAAAAAACTAATAAAAGATAAAAAAAGTGAACATCAGAGCAACGCAAAACCAGGCTTGCGGCTCAAAGAGAAAGGGCCAGATTAGGAATGTCGAATTTATGTCATCAATCCGATCCAAAAATTACATAGCGTTGCCGGGACCCTGAACACAAGGGACAATGAGAATCCATGTGTAGAAGGCTGCCGTGTGCCATGATGGGGCCCGCAGGACCCGGTGGCAAAGCCGCCGGGACCCGGCACTGTCTGTGGTTAGAACACAAGGGACAATGAGAATCCATATATTGAAGCCTGCCGCGTGCCATGATGACCCAGCACTGTCTGCGTTTAGAACACAAGGTACAATGAGAATTCATATATAGAATCCTGCCGCGTAATTACTTCAAAGAGGGTAAAAAGTTAGACAGAAAATGGGTTAATAATTGGGCAGTGACTTGACCGGATAATGGCATGCTGTAAAATCCCCCCAAGAAGGCTTCACACATTTATCTAGATTCTTAACAAATGTCCTACTTGTGCCAGAAATCCCAAGAAACCATGGGGAAATTAAACATATCACAAAGTTTCGGGGGGGGGGCGTGCCCGAAGGCTCCCACCCTGCGTACGTGCCAGCTTACGTAACACACTTTTATAGTCTTATATTTTTATTATGTATACGAGGGGGTTTGTACCCTCGTCAATACCTCGCTCTTTACACTAAATCGTAAGTTTTGTCCCAATTCTTTAAGAATGACCCCTGAATTAGAAAGGCCGTAGATTAGATAGTTGAAATTACTAAAAATACTTTAGCATAAAAAGTGAGGTATTTATCTCCTCCTAAATACCTTGCTCTTTATGCTAAAGTATTTTTAGAACCCCTCATATGCGTAATAATCTGTTGGTTTTACGTTTCAATGCTACTCCTTACTTTCAATTGAAAAAATGTTTTCATGTTTATTTTTTCTTTGTTTTTTTTATAGTAATGTTATTAAATCCTGCGCCCTTTTCATTGAATTTTTCGTCCCCCATGACATATTCCTCGAAGGAAAGATACTCCCACGTAGCCCCTTCCCCTCAACCCCACGCCCAAACCAAAAAAAGCCCCCTGAAAACGTCTGTACACTTCCCAATAACCATTACTGTATGTAAACACTGGTCAAAGTTTGTAACTTGCAGCCCCTCCCCAGGGATTATGGGGGAGTAAGTCATTCCTAAAGACATAGTTATTATGGTTTTCGACTATGCGGAACAAAATGGCTATCTCAAAATTTTGATCCTTTGCCTTTTGGAAAAAATGAGCGTGGGAGGGGGCCTAGGTGCCCTCCGAGTTTTTTGGTCACTTAAAAAGGGCATTAGAACTTTTCATTTCCGTTAGAATGAGCCCTCTTGCGACATTCTAGGACCACTTGGTCGATACGATGACCCCTGGGGGAAAAAAAACAAACAAACAAATAAACACGCACCCGTGATTTGTCTTCTGGCAAAAAATACGAAATTCCACATTCTTGTAAACAGGAGCTTGAAATTTTTGCTGTAGGGTTCTCTCATACGCCGAATGCGATGGTGTGATTTTCGTTAAGATTCTATGACTTTTACGGGGTGTTTCCCCCTATTTTCCTAAATAAGGCAAATTTTGTCAGGCTCGTAACCTAAATTCCGCATCTAAATTCTGTTTTTTAGAGTTTCGTTTACTATTGAGCCGGGTCGCTCCTTACTACGTTCGTTACCACGAACTGTTCGATAATTTTTAGTTGAAACATTTCTAAATGAATTTAAAGTACCTCGTTTTCTAGTCAATATCATTGCATCTTTTCTGTCAGATAGAAGTCAAGTCGTTGAGAATAAAGATGTTCATTCCGGTTCACTCCCTATTTCTAGCCGAGTTTCATAGGGTACAATTTTAGGTCCTTTACTGTTTTTAGTAATGATCAACAATCTTGCTAATGAATCAGCCAATCAATGGAAGTTTATGGAAGAGTGGCCTAATCAAAATGAATCAGTATTTTTACAGTAGGCGAGGTTAGGTTTCCGTTTATTTTGTGTAGCTTTCATTTAGCGAGTAGTTAGCATATGGCACTTTAATTAATATTTTATTATATTTTGCAATTGGCAAACTTTTCTGTTAATTACTCATTTAGCAAAAACTAAATAAAACAAGTCCATGATTGGAAATATAAACATTATAAGTAGTATGTGCAGTTTTTGGAATTTCTATAGTCGGATGTTGTAATTGGAGGAAGGGGCTTACCCCTTGCTCTGTTCCCCCTCCCTTTTGTCTACGCCTTTAACTTGGGCGTTCTCTTTTAGTGTTCCAAGTAAAGGAAGGTTTGATACTTGGCTTGGTGAAATTAAAGTTGCTTTCTCGGAAAGTGACGTGCTGTCTTAAAATTAAGCATATCGAAGGATCTCAAGGCTTAATTATATTCCATGTGAACCATAAGATTTTGCGGCAAATCTTTAGATGCAACTTGGGCCAGGGACAAGATACTTATATTATTGAAATCATTAGTTTTGTATCTATCTATTCACCTAAAGCCAGATTTATATTTCTCAAGCTTTTGTATTAGAGAATTATATTAACTTGTGGGAAAAAAAGTTTAAATGTTCCTGTTTCAGCAATTTTCATTTAGTTTTTAATGTATTTTTCAATCTAATTAGCAAAAACTCAAAAAACTGTTATGTAAGTCTCAAAATATAATTCTACGGAAGTCATTTTCCAAGATCTTTGAATGTTTGAACGGTTGAATATACTTGCAAATGATTATTTAAAGCATAATTTCTTATTGTTATTTCTTTTTAGCTCTTTGTCCAAAGATGTGCTCAATGTCACAGTGTAGAGGCTGGTGGAAAGCACAAGCAAGGTCCAAATCTCCATGGACTTTTTGGGCGAAAGACTGGACAAGCTCCCGGCTATTCATACACAGATGCAAACAAGTCCAAGGGTATGTCTCTTTACTGTAATGTCCGTATTAACTTATTTATTCGTATACTAATTCAGTATCTATGTTCTATATTTTGTGTGGTGCGTGACTTAGAAGCCTTTAACGTGTCATGCTTTGTATGCTCACCAGAGATACCCTTCGTCTAGCAGAGGCTTACAGATATAAAAAATGGGATCAATTCTATTAGTTTACCCTCTTTTCCTTCTTGTTTGGGTGATCTAGATAAAAATTTCGGATTTCGGATGCCTTGTCTGATACATTCCTTAAGTGTCACACATTTTCTACTCTTCTTTTTTACATTTTTTGAAACGCGTCGCATTTTTGTTGTTTCTATTTTATTGGTCTACATATTTAATGATTTTGATAACCTTACTTGTAAGGAATGAATTTTTTTTCATTAAATATTATCAAATTGCTTAGCTGCTTTAAAGAGACTTGCCTTTGTAACAAAAACCTGCCAATGCCGTTGAATTAATGGTTTAAAATTAAAGTAAACTATTTATTATTTTGACCTTTTAAAGAAGAGGGTGAATTAACCCGTTAGATGGGCTCCTTGGGATTCGCTTTGTTTGGGAGTTCTGGAATTTTCAAGATTCTAGGGTAATAATAGCAATCGCAGTAGAAATTGTGATTATGGATAAACGTGACAAACATTATTCCAGTTGTTATGGTTTATTTCTCACATAATCTTGTTGTTATTCATGGATTTTAAACTGGGTTAACGCTTGATTATTTTTTTGAAGTTGTTTTCAGTTATTGTAGTTGAAGTAAATTATATTAGTTCTTCAGCTCATTTACGGCCAATATTAAGGGCTCGTTTCAGTTCCCAAAAACATCTCCCCGAATAAACCTTGCGGGGCCACCATTATTGGAAAATTTAAACATCACTTGTTGGTATTTTCCTGACTAGTTTTGCAAAGTTTCTTTGAGCACTCATACTTCAGAAGTACGTACCTTGCCTAAAAAGCCTACCTTCTTCTTAAAAGTCTTAAGATTTTTCAAATCGCTGAGATGAATTAAACAGGTAAAGATAAAAGAAATGGTGGATAGTTTGGACAAATTTTAACAGTCCTCAGCGGTGAAAAAGATACTAGAAAAGTGACAAAAGTATTACACTCTCAATATGAAAAATGACGAAGAAGTACGGTAAAAACTGACGGAATTAAAAGGCAAGGCCTAAAAACCTAGATATGTACAATTACTTATATTTAATGATTGTGGACATAGACTGAGGTGTTTTTTTATGATGAAGAGAGGCCGTAAATATCTGTTTGATTGTCTGCCATTTTTGGTTGTTTTATTGGATAAAAATGCTAGATTTTTCTTATCGTAAGGATTGGTCAACTTGGTCTTAAGAAATATTTATACTTGATTAATGCGATGTATTATGCTTTGATTGGCTTGAAGACTATTCCCTTATACTGTAATTAACTAAAACAAAAGCGAGTGTGCCCACTGAATGGTGTGCCCACTAAATGTCTTATTTTATAATTGTGCAAAGAGAGCGAAAATAAATGTTTTGAGTAAAAAAAAATAAATTGTATTTCGGCTAGAGGTACTGGAACCTTTTTTTCATCCTGAGTGTTAATGGTCAACTATATCTCTTATGAATTAGTTACGTCCCAGTAAATTCGACCCGTGGATCAAGATTTTGTTGACAGATTTCTTATTTTTGAAAAAAAAAAGATTAGTTGGTGGTATCATTCAATTATTTTGGCCCTGCTGATTTTAGCTTTTAATATATCATCCAAGTCTAAACTGAACATTTGACTTCTTTCCTGCAAAGCTCGTCATGTGTCTGCTTCGGGGGTGCCATCAGACCGAGACACCTGGTATTTTGGATGAGTTTTGTATTTTCTTTTTGGATTAATAGCACTTAGTGTACATTTCCTCCTTTCTCAGACGCTGCTGGAAGCAAGTGAAGGGTTTATGATTTTCTTTTATTAATGTTCTTTTTTATTTGATGAGTGTTCTTAGCATTGATGTAGCTGGAGATTTTCTTGGGTTGTGGAGGGGGATGGTCAACCCCTCATCCATGGTCATGCTTGTTTGCTAGGGACTTGTGTATATACGGCAAATTCATGATGGATTATTCCTGTTCCCACTTTCTTATTCTGTTGCTCGAGAACCCACTTCGATAAATGCTGTTTTGAAAAAGTAAAGCTAATCAACAACAAATGACTTTTTTCAGGTATCATATGGGGTGAGGATACCTTAAACATATACTTGGAAAACCCTAAAAAGTATATTCCTGGAACAAAAATGGTGTTTGCTGGTTTGAAGAAGGCAAATGAAAGGGCAGACTTGATCGCTTACCTCAAGGAATCAACAGCTTAGACAACAGAATAATTTAGGATCCCAATTTTGCTGTTTCTCATTCGGTTTACAGCCCGAGAAGGCATCAGCTAAAAAGTAGTGTTTGTACAAAAATAGTTAATTGTCATTTTCTATTTCACTGTGTGAAATATGTGTACGGAAATACAGCTGTTTCTTCCTTATTGTGTTTTTATTCACTAATAGATTTAGTTTTCCATTAGCATCGATTACTAAAAATGTAGATAGAACCTATGTCCCTTGAGGAGCTGGAACTGCTCACCTATATATATATATATATATATATATATATATATATATATATATATATATATATATATATATATATATATATATATATATATATATATATATATATATATATATATATATATATGCATATGTATATTCTTATTATTATTCAGATAAACATCGAGTGGCTTTTGGTGCTTGCTATGCCTCTAGCGTGAAATTTCAAGCTGGTTGACATTTCTGATGACATAGTATTTTCAAACAACTTTATCTGAAATGACCTTTTTCTAATTTAAAAAAAGGCCTTTTTTGTATCTCCAAAGAAATTGAGAAACCTTTACTCTCTCATTCTCGTGAATTTGTGCACCTTGCCTCACAGAAATATTGTCCTAAACCTTTTCCCAAATATCATTTTAGAAAAATTTCTGAACTAAGATTCTTTTACTTTTGTGATTTTCACCTGTTGAATCGCATATGCTTTTATTAGTATTATTGTCTTTTTTTCCATATCCATCTGAAAAGGCTGAGGCGTGTAATTGCAAAAATAGGGTTTTAATTCTTCATTCAAAGGTAACATTATATTTCAAAAGTAGATCATCTTTTAAAAGAAAAATGCGGAATGCTCATAATGTCAAGCTTGGTTGTTGTGGGGGAAAGAAATATTAAAATTTGGTGTCTGAATTTTCATACCCGCAATCAATGGCGAGATGAGCAGAAATATTCGTCCAAAGGATCGTTCAAAACGAAAAATTTGACTGAATTGAATCCCCGTTTTTCTTGTTTGGGTCCTCTCACCTTAAGGTTTGTACGTGAAAGCACGTGTCAGAGAAATAAAATCAAAACAAAGGAAATGTAAGCCATGTAGCCTTTTTAAGGATCTTCTCACAGAGGTGCACCGGGACGCAATTTGGAGGATGGTTTAAAAGTTTTAACAAGTGTTTGTAAAATTTATGTAGAATATAGGTTCTGTTGCTCTTGTCCATTAGGCAAGAAAGCGTTCAAAGTAAATGCAAGAATCCGCAACTGGTGTACTCACAAACTGAAATGAGCTCTATGTTGGATACAATAGCAAATCTTTTACCATCGGAACGACAAGCTTGACACCTATTTACAAGACTTACAAATATAAAAGTACCTTTGATAACCTGCGTATAACTTTTAAAGGGGTTCTATATTTCAGTGGCCGGCGTTTACCCCACCCGCGGAAAATATCACCTCCCGCGGAAAACCCACACGGAAAATACCCCCTCCCTGCGGAAAATACCCCCCTCTTGGAAAGTAAAGATTTCCAAATTTGAGAATTTTATTTGAGTTTTTTTTTATTTTCTGTTGGGGGAGGAATTTTGTACTTGTTGATGTTGCTCCTTACTTTCAGTTGAAAAACTTATTTTTTTATTTTAATTACTTATAGATAGAATTTGTTAACGGGAAACACAAGTTTTTTAAAGAAAGTAAAGAGCCTCATTAAACCAAAAATGAGCAAAAATTAAGTCAAATAATCTTCAAAGTAAAAACTATTGAGTCTAATAGAAAAAAAATAAAAATATATAAAATATTTTTTTTCTGTGAAAAAGAGTAAATAAAAAATGAACAGTAGTTAATGTAAAAAACTTTTTCCACAAAACAAGTTTTTCAAAGAATAGTAAAGAGCCTCGTTAAGCTTAAAATGAGTAGAAATAAGTTCAAGTAATTTTCCAAGAGTAAAACTACCACAAATCACCATAAATAAATGTCCTAAAACGAACAGAAATTGCAAAAGATAACCGATTCAAACTCAAAACGAGCAACAATTAACATGAGTAGGGCTAACAACCCCCAGACCTCCTCAAAACCAGAACATAATTTGCACTTTACTAAAACAAAATACATTTTAAATGTTTTCACTTTTTTGACTTTAACAAATAAAGAAGTATTAAGACTATAAGGAATAAATATCAGAATATGTGTATCAAACATACAATGCACGGCTTTTGTTGTTGTTTTTTTTTTTTTTTTTAGTTTTTCTTTTGTTTCGTTGACAAGTGCTAAGGACCGGGAAAAGAGGAATTTACGCACAAAAAGTATCTTAGAAACTTTGAAAATCCATTTTTTCCGCATCTCCATTTTCCGTAGATTTTTGCGGAAAGATTTCCGGAAATCCATTTTTGTCGAAGAGAATTCCACACTAACATCTGCAATTTTTGGCAGTAGTGGGCGCCAAATTAAAAAAAAAAAAGAAGAAGAAAAAAAATATCGGCGAAAATTCCTCAAAATTAAGTTAAAACGTATGGCACCAAGAAGTTTAAGAAGGTTTAGCAATCCTTTTAAAGAATAGTTGGATTTGGGAATCAACAAATTATGTAAGTTTTTACGGACGAAAGCGTTGTCAAGTTCTACACCACTCACTCAAGTTTACGATGTGTAAAACTCGAGAACAAACCGCTTTCTTTGTTACTTTAGAAAAAAATTTGGGCTATATATTTATACATTAGGGGGGGGGGATAAAGTGTAGTGGGTCTGCATGCAAGATGTGTTAGATACAAT
This sequence comes from Artemia franciscana, assembly GCF_032884065.1. Classification (NCBI taxonomy): domain Eukaryota; kingdom Metazoa; phylum Arthropoda; class Branchiopoda; order Anostraca; family Artemiidae; genus Artemia; species Artemia franciscana. Next base: position 41,826,182 of record NC_088863.1, on the reverse strand, counting down.
TATTCTGTATATTATTAAGTAAGAATTGTTTTCTGACTTCAAAATGTCCAAATACTTCTCACCCCAGTCTTAATGTGCAAATATATAGCCCTCATTATACATTCCCCATCTATTCTGTCACTTGTCTTTGTCTTGTCTCGCGCTAATCTGAAAGAAACTAACGAAGAAACTGGTTTGTTCTCAAGTTTTATACAGAGTAAAATTGAGTGAATGGCGTATAATACACATGTACCAAAGTTCCTTCTCCCTACAGAAAATAAAAAACAAGCAAAACTGAAGTAAAATTCTTCAATAGCAAAACCTTATATTCCTTGGGGGGGGGGAGGCCTAGAACCCTATATTTCATATCTATACGAAATAGTTACTTGAACCATCTTGCAACGGTACGAGTATGTAGCTAGTATGGAATATCAGGTTGAAATTCAGATACAAATTGTCAAGTAGCGGAACTATTAAATAATACTTAAAGTAAGTATTCTTTCATTGTGCAAGACGTCTAGGAGATTTTTTATAACCCCCTCTCCCTCCTTCTAAAAATATTTCGAGCCTAGTTTAGGACGCTAGAATTGAAATACTTAGCCCGTGAGGACGGGGGTTCGAGTCCTGATGTCACTGGTTATTTGGTTTGGAGTGGGGGTTAGTGGCATGACAGAAAGCTCAGTTAGAGCCGAACCATCTCTAATTGGGTACCTGGAGAAATCAGAGGGAAGGTCCACAGAATGGCTGGCCCCCAACCCCCCATATCCTGGCTGATCAGCCATGAAACGGAGATCAGCACCACCTGTAGGAAATGCAAAGCCTAGTGTCGTATTCTTTACCTTTATTACACCAAAAATACGCTACTATCTTAATACTGACCTTTTAAAATGATTATTTATGTTCTTAATTCACGCGTTAATTTGACATGCTGATATCAGTTTTCATCGGGGTTGCATCTTGCATCAAATGTGGGAACATATACAGTGCCGGTCACAACCAGACTCAAGGTTGTTATACTAGATCGGTAACTGGACGAAACAACAGGTCTGAAAGTGCAACATATGGCACCAGTTGGCACTATTTTAAGGATTGCGCGGTGTCAAGAGCGCATAGTATAAGATGATATCACAATATACCGGTCCTACGGCATTGAGCTATTGCAAAAAAAAAAACAGCATTTGCTATTGCTTTACTGACTTTTGCAGTTTCAACACATTACTCTGCATATACTGATAGCAGATCTAAAAAAGAAAAATACAATGAGAAGTTAGTCCTTTGCTCGATAGTGACTACAATTTTCTTCTTCGAAGCAAAAGTATTCTGATTACTTTGGCATCTACTGACTGTAGTTGAAAGGAACATTTGAGTTAGATTTTACACATCAAAAACGGCGAGGTGGTACGACCAACGCTTTAAGAATAACATTCTGCCCCAGAAACGGGACTGCAACATGTGAAAACATTGGTATTGTTTGCACAGTAGCTTATCAAATTTTCAGTGTCTTCATAAAAGCTTCTGTCAGTTATAGATTACGCAGTTGTAGACAATGCAGACTATGCCCCTTAAGTAAAAACTGTTCGTCCTTTTTGTATTTAAACCTTTTTTTCTAGTTTATATGCGTGTTAATACATGCGTCTAATATAGATTGCAACATTCTGCATAAAGAAATTATTTTATTATTTGCATATGAAGAACGTAGAAGGCGATTTCCCATGTCATAAGGCATACAGTTATATCTCTGGAATAAGTAGCGCGAAGTGTTCTCGTGTGAGGGCGTAATTGTTTTGCTATCATCGTTGCAGCAGTAACTACAACCTAGTAAAGAGTGAATCACGCCTGTAATAATCAAAATTTCAAAAAAGTTGCTGTGAAAAAAAACCCTGTCTAATGTGAAAAAGTTGCCGTTTGAAGTTGGCTTGAATGGTAATAATCTCAATAGCAAAAGTTTTTTTGCGAGGACGAATTCACAGGCATTTCAAAAAAGAGCCGGTAATCCCTCAAAAATGGCGTTGGATCGAATTGAGTGCACTATTAGAATCACCATGGTCAAAATGCTGTTCAGGTGAATTATAATCCCCCATTCCGAAGAACAAGGAAAATTTCCTTTATTTCAGGGAAGTATACTGATGTCTCCGTTTTTTTCTTTTTTTTCTCCAGGGATGAATGTATTAAACCAGTGCTCGTAGAATGTTGGGAGGGCCCATTTGCCCATTTGAATGGAGAGTGCAGTGTCTAGTGGCTTTTTTGAGTACAGAAGAGATTCTACCCCCAAAGTGGCGTTTCCTGCAATTTTCTGCCACAAAACATCAGTTTTTGCCCAAAGAGGGTTAACATGCCAAATAATGGAAATTCTGTGAGAGATTGTTGATTTGCCACGGTCTAAAACCCTATTTAAGAGTTTTTGAGCCTCCTCACATTTTTATAGAACCAGCGAAGAGAAGTTTTTTGCTATTTTGTCCCAAGACCATCAATTTTCCCCAAAGAAGGTCAAAATACTGGGGAATGTAAATTCTAAGGCTGCTAATCGATTTGTTATGGTCTAAAACCATGCTCCCTCCCATCTGAAAAAAAGCTCAGAAACGTGAATGCCGCAATTGGTTCCAGGGGCGGATCTAGAAAAAAATCTTGGAGGGAGGGGGCACTGGACCAAGTGTGCCAATGTGGTTCGAGCGTAATGATAGGTGGGTGTGTCGATATCGCTTTCGTCAGACCAGTTCGTTTGTGTGAATCTGGTTGCTGCTGATGTAAAATGACAAAGAAACCTCTTTGAAAGCCAATACTGTTTTCCTATAGCAATGAAATGCGTATTAACAGCAGACGCGAGCAGATTCTTTGATGAATAAATTACTATGGCTTCATTGAGACTTTTTGAATGAGTAGGCCAGACTTTTTTCTTCTTTAGAGCTTGATAAAAAAAATTAATTAATGGGGAAACATCTAATTTCTAAGAGTGTAAATACAATTGTTTTTACAAGAGGTAGAGAATTGTAAAGCAGCCCCTTGATCCGCTACAAAATTCCAACATCTTCTATAAGGAGACTGAAAATCAACCGCACACCTGGTTGCTGTAGAATATCTGAGGAGAACTTGAAATGTGGGGGTCCTGCCTTGTTGCTTTGGCTGCTAGAAAAGGTTTTTGGTTTTACTTGTGTCAAGGGCTCCTTTTTTTCCTGGATTCTTTAATAAGAACCAGAACCAAAACATGGAATGGGTCGTGTCCCATAAGAACCAAAACATGGAATGGGTCGTGTCCCATAAGAACCAAATCATGGAATGGGTCGTGTCCCACAAGAACCAAAACATGGAATGGGTCGTGCCCCATACTGTCAAAGCTGATTTTTTTTTTTTTTTCAAAAAGGAAAGTATTTATATTATGATGTTTATTATAAACCTACCCCTACCGCGGCAGCTTATATACCCAAATATATTTAAAGTTCCTAGTTTCTCCGAAATCCATACAAGTCTAATAATGATAGAGAAAATATAATATATTAGTATATATAGATATTTTATATTGAAATAATGTCATTTACACAATCACAAAGTATTAATATTGTAATGTAATGTAGATATACCTTTCTCTTAGAATCATACACCAGTAGAATGCTCGTTAATTCATTTAGTTTCATGTTCCATCCATCTTACAGCTGGCAATGTAGTAGGCATTTGAAGTTTTGTTTTTAACAGGAGAATTCTGATAAAATGACGTTAATGTAATATCTAGAGCGTTTATATCTCCTCCTTCTTTAATCTGAAATGTAAACTAGAAGAAAGATCATTTTACCCATTCCTGAAAGTATTTTCTACTCCTTGTTTGAATTGTCAACTTAAAAAAATCAGTTTCTCATGGGGGGGGGGCTTGAGAGTAATGGGTAATAGCCCTTAATACTAGCCCTTAATAGCCTTACATTGTATGATTTGTAACCTAAAAATTTAATGTCTCATTCCTTTAAATTTCCTTAAAAAATACATAGATTTAAAAAATACATTCTAATGAACTGCTGGAGTTAAACTAGTAGTAATCGGGGTACCAACGTGAAGGTTCTTCGGCGCCACCCCCACACTCCTAACAATAAAAGCAACCCCCAACACCTAGCTATTTTTTTCTATGGTAATATGAAGCTATGTGATATTCCAAGATATGAATTTCGAAAAACCATTTGTCCTTGGTAATTGGATGGGTGAGTAAGGTTAAGACCTCATTCAAGTGCTTATCTATCTTAAGTACTAAAGTAGTCTTTTTTTTTGTGTGTGTGTGTGTGGGTTTGTATTTGTGCGTGTGTTTCTGTATGTGTTCGTGTGTGTGCTCTTTCACTATTTTTTTTTACTATATGTCACTCCTATTCCACCCATGCCTCCTTATTTTTTTGGGCCCGGTTCTCTTCTTGACAGATTTGTCGGTTAGTCTGTAAGTCTCGTTTCTGTAGATCTGGTTCATATCGTGGGATGAAAAGAGTTGTAGCTGGGTTATTCTCCTTTCCGCTATTGGATTCCAGGTGCGAACACTACACCACACCAATTCCCTCGTGTTCTTGGTGACAGCTCACCGCAAGCCAGAGAAATCGGCCAAGAAGCTCAATGTTAAGTCGACGAGTTAAGCCTTTCGTCTTTGTCTTGAAGTTAGAACTTCGGTTTGGTTCTTTGGCTTCCATCTTTCGCTAAGAAAAAACGCAATATCTTCAGATGTTAGTTGGTTTGTTTCTTTTAGTATCCCTGCGAAACCGAAGTGAGAGAAGGGTGTCAAGCGAGGAGGATGTACTGCTGCTTGGGTATCTCGTCTCCATCTGCTGCATCTTGGCTCTTGCGTCATATTTCGATCCTTCTGTTTGCTGATCAGAATGTTTCACTTTAATATCTGTGTTGGAATCGTGGAAAAAAGTCGGTAGTTACACCTCGTTGTCCTTGGTGGAGTTGGTAGGCAGTGTCTCTGTAGTCGAATCTGTGTGAGAACTAGAGGCAACGGGTAACGGCAAACTTGAAGTTATCGTCAGAGTCTTTGAATTTGAATGAAATGAATCATCTTGAACTGAGGGAAACGACAGACTTGAGGCATCTGAAAAATTCTTTTTTTTTTCTTGTTAAAGAAAACCCTTTAAAAAAATACTAGTAAAGGTAGGTGACCCAAAATAATTGATATTTTTTCAACACTATCGACAGTAAATTTACGGTGTCTAGGCAAAATTATTTTTCTGAGTTAACTTTTTTTTGCAAACGAATTTATAGGGTTTCATTAATTCTGTCTGATCAGTATATTGACCTCCAGTGCTCAATCAAGTCCTAAATGATCAATTCTGAGCATTTCTCCCGTTAGAACCAGTTAGGTCATTTTTTTCTTTATAAAATTCCCTGTTAAGCGTTAAAAATAGGAAAAATATTCACAAAAATACGCCCTAAGTAGAGATACAGCGTTTTCTTCTGATGCTTTTGTTCACTTCAGAAATGGATGGTTTTGGACGTTCTGCCTTATCTCAATTTAGGGTGTTATGCCAAAACACGGTAAAATTACTGTTTAAACACGTGCTTTAATAATTTCTAACTTAACCCATTAGCCTCCAACGTTCCCATCTGGGAACACCTTACTTTAAATTTCTATGACTAACACGGTAGGAGCTAGGGCAAATTTCAAACGTCCCTTAAACTGTCATAATTATCAGAGAAGTTCTCAATTTTTTCGGACTTGAATTTGGTTTAGTTTGGTTCTCTGGATTTTTTGAAATATGGAAAAAAGTAAGTTTTTTAAAGCTATCTGTTTCTAATGGAATATCAGGGAGGGCAAGTGGTTGAAACCTTTTGTTTCAGTGTTTCGTTGTTCCATAATCACCACTCTTCGAATCTATGAAACAGTTGCACCAAAATGTCTACAAACAGAGGGTGCAGTATCATTTAACCAAAAATATCCCCAAGCGGGAAATTTGGGCGTTTTGCAGACCTAAAATTTTTCACATGCCTTGTAGCGGGCCATCACTTCTGTTTTGCAGATGTGTCCCAAGAAATGTGCTTCTATAAAAAAAAAAAAAAAAAAAAAAAAAAAAAAAAAAAAAAAAAAAAAAAAAAACTAGCTATGGTAGACGAAATAATATACGATGAGATAGTCACTGATATGGTCATTATCTATTAGTCCCCCATAGTTTAGGGGTAATCATAAAAATATATGGGAGTAATGTCGGGGCAGTTAATGACGAAAGAGAGGGGGACAAGGGCAAAATAAATGAATAGTCTCCCAAGTTCTCTTGCCGGGACAATAGACCTTGCGATAATTGATACTTGTGAATCACCCAGCCTACGTCGACCTTATCAATCTGGGTAGTTCCCAGCTTCCACATTATGTCCAGATAACATTGACGACATTGCACTAGGACTTTCCTAGGAAGAGAGTATTCTACGCTGCATCTTACTACAGTCAGGGATCTCAATGAGATAGGGCATGTGAATTAGCTCTCCCAAATCCCACTCGACAAACTCAAATATGCAAAACATTTCCCGAAACCCCCTTAATAATGTGTCTCCCCTGCCGTGACCCATCCTTATCTTATCTCCATCAATGACTCCCGTAAACTGTACCCTAAATCGATGAACTCTTAAGAAAGAGAATAATAATAATAATAATAATAAAACCTGCCAAAAAAAGAAACAAAGAAAACCCAATCTGAAAATGAAGATCTAGCAAGCAAGTTTAATTATATGATTAATTTTTCCTGAAAACGAGTTTTATCCTGTAATTTTATGACGAAATGATTTGTAAACTGATCGTGCGAGCTGTTCCATGTCTGAATCTCTTGCAGATCAAGAGCAAAATCTTGGGCGCGGGGGCCACTGTGACTCGATGTGGGCACCAAATTAAAAAGTTTATTTTAAAAAAGAAAAAAGAACGGAATAAGGGTGCGAGAAGTGTCTTGGGAGGAGGAACGCCCCCTCCGACCCATGGATCTGTTCCTGCCTTGAATTGCTTTTAACTCTTTCATTTATCTAATGTCAACCAAATTAGCTATACAGTTAAAATAGATAGATAGATTTATCACACGTAAGCCCTATTAGGTCATTCGCTATTTAATTAGTCACCAAACTAAAATTAAGGATTTTTTCGATTGGGGAGAGGGCAGGGGCAGTTAAAAAAATTCTTCCAAAACAAAAATTATTGTTGTAAGTTGCCTTATCATACCCCCCATCAGTAACGTCCAGAAACCATACCCTAAATCGACGGGCTCTTAAGAAAGAGAATAAAAAAAAATCTACCGAAAAAAGAAAAAAAAAACACAATCTGAAGATGAAGATCCAGCAAGCAGGTTTAATTATAACATTAATTTTTCCTGAAAACGAGGTTTATCTTACAATTTTATGACGAAATGATTCCTAAACTGATTGTGCGAGCAGTTTCGTGTCTAAATCTCTAACAGACCAAGAGCAAAATCTTGGGCGGGGGGGGGGGACGTGACCAAGGGCGCCAATGTGACTCGATGTGAGCACCAAATTGACAAGTTTAAAAAAAAGATTAAAAAAGAAAAAAAGATGGAATAAGGGCGCCAGGAATATCTTGGGGGAAGGATCGCCCCCTCTGACCCCGTGGATCTGTTCCTAACCTAAATTGCTTTTAACTCTGCATTCATCTAATTTCAACCAAATTAGCTATATAATCAAAATAAATAGATAGATTTATCACATGAAAGCCCTATTGGACCATTTGCTATTCAATTATTCAAATACTAAAATCAAGTATTTTTTTAAGTGGGGAGGGGGTAGGGGCATTTCAAAAAATTTTCCTGAAGATAAGTTAATGTTGTAAGTTGCCTTATCATAGCCTACTCCCATCATTGACTTCCAGAAACCTTACCCTAATTATATGATTAATTTTTCCTGAAAACGAGGTTTATCTTATAATTTTATGACGAAATGATTCGTAAACTGATCGTGCGAGTAGTTTCATGTCTGAATTTCTAACAGATCAAGAGCAAAATCTTGGGCGCGGGGGCCACTGGACCAAGGGCGCCAGTGTGATTCGAGGTGGGCACCAAATTGACAAGTTTATTTTAAAAATGATTAAAAAAAAAGAACGGAATAAGGGTGCGAGAAGTGTCTTGGGGGGAGGGTTGCCCCCTCCGACCCCATTGATTTGTTCCTAGCCTAAATTGCTTTTAACTCTTTCATTCATCTAATTTCAACCAAATTAGCTATATAGTTAAAATAGATAGATAGATCGATTTATTCACACGAAAGCCCTATGGGGTCATTCGCTGTTTAATTAGTCACAAATCTAAAATCATGGATTTTTTTAGGGTGGAGCGAGTTTATTATTAGTCAAAACTGACCTTTCGATTTCCGGGTATTTTCGGATATTTTACCAAAATATCGTTCGATTTTTTTGCACATTAGCCATCATTCTTCATCTTTTATCCGTTCTATGCTCGTGTCCAGATTTTTTATTTTTATCCATTTTGAACTTTTAGCTACAAATCTACTTTTCGATATGTCATTATGAATTGACAAATAGCTATAACTTCCGGTGTTACCGAATTTTTATCGAACGTTTAAAACAAAGAAAAACTAATTCATCTTCGATGAGTTTCCATGTTCGTAAAATAGGGAAACAAGCACCAATCAAAGAATTTTATGCCAATTTTGCAGATATGTGCTCAACCGGCTGAAAATAAATAATTTTTGTTCATCTTAAGTTTCAACTTTGCTCTTTACATTCATAAAAAACTTTGCTTTTTGTTGTTAATTGGGTAAATCAGCTAGGAATAATTAATCAAATTGACAAGTTTACTTAAAAAAGAGCAAAAAAAGAAAAAAGAACGGAATGCGAATGAGGGTGCCAGAAAAATCGTGGGGAGGGCCTAAGGCCCCCCTGGATCTGCCCCCGATTGGTTCCATGTTCGTTCATGAAGTCATTAGCTGATAATAACATGAATGCTGCATTGATTGCCAAGGTTTTGTTATATCGTCAGCTGATGATAATATTTCAAGGAACAAAAAGAAATCGAGCCACAGCATAGAGGCGACCAATGGATCTTAAGAAGATTTTTAATGGCTCACTTAAAAGCTACTTCTTCTCGGTAAATTGGACTTCTTGGTGCCATGTCTGTAGTGAAAGGGACGGGGAGCATACTAAGAGTGCGACTATGATCTTTATGGCCAAAGTCCTCTCTTATACGCTCACCATCTCAGCCCGCTTAGTGATTGATAACTAAAACACGTTTGAAACAAAACTGCCAAATTATAAAAATTTCATTTTTTTTATGAAGAGAATTACTATTACATATTAAAAGTTATTGGTATCATCATTGGTATAATCAGTCTTTTATTTTCTGTAGGCTTCTTGTGGAATTTTCTGCTCCTGACAAAAGATCTTGCTTTTTGGGGTTGATAACTTATTTTCAGTAAAGCGCAAGTTTTTAGAATTCTATAATTCTGTTGAAAAAAAAAATCACGAATAGAATTCTATTGGAAAATAGAACGTAGTCAAAATAGACGCGAGTCAGTTCATTTGAGTTGGTTTTGTGGACATGTCTTGCGTAATCTACGAAGCAATAATTTTCGCTAGTTTTAAGTTTCACCTTTAGTTTTATTTCAGTAAGAAATTAATTTTAATTTACGTTAACGTGAAGTAGGTTTAGGCGTTTCGAAATCCAAAATTTCTTCCGCACTACAAAGTTGTGATATTCAAGCGCACTGGAGGAAGGAAGAGGGTCTAGTGTACTCAAAGCTACAGTTTCAAAAATAGTGCTCTCCACGATCTAAGTTTTCTCAGAAATTTCTACTAGAGCAGGTATAGACAGTGGCGTCAATTTTGGGGGGGAGATATTTACTTCCCCAAATCCCCCTCTCAAGATTTTTAATAAATACCTTCTTTTGGTGTTGTCACTGAAAATGACTTTTTGTTTAGTGTGTATTTGATAAAACAAAGTTGTTCCCTAGTTTTGATAAATACATTTTTGCCCCCTCCCCTATTTTCATGAATTGAGGCGAGAGTTTTCCCAAAGGCAAGTTGTGGTTTACTTAACTTATTTTGGCCCCTGCCTTGACCTCTAGAAAAATTATAATATTCTCCTTAATGTTCGGATCTATTTCGAAGAATTTATATATATATATATATATATATATATATATATATATATATATATATATATATATATATATATATATATATATATATATATATATATATATACGTATATATATATATATATATATATATATATATATATATATATATATATATATATATATAAGTTGTTTGTTTGTGTGTCTGTCTGTCGACTGACGTCGTGTTTGTCCGCATATGACGTCTGAATTATTTCATCACTAGCTGTTGGGGTGGCGCTTCGCGCCACCCCAATACCTAGTTGGGAGGGACGCTTCGCCCCCCCCCCCCAAGCCCCCCGGGCGCGTAAGTCGTTACGCGCCATATTAGTTACGCGCCATTGTAGTTGTGTCCCTGTGTCCCACCTGTGAATATAGATAGATATATATATATATAGATAGAATATACAACATTCTTGGCTGTCCCATTGTCTGTGCATATAAATAGATTGTCAGGTTTACCGACTCTTGAACATGCAACATATATATATATATATATATATATATATATATATATATATATATATATATATATATATATATATATATATATATATATATATATATATATATATATATATACATACTGTGTAAATGAATTTGTTTCCAAGAGGGGAGCAAATAGGAGATACTGGGTGGAATATTCGGCACTTATCGGTTATATAACAAACACTCGAAAAGTGAAATTTTGATAAATCTAATGAAATATGACAAAATGTGATGAAAATATGATATTTTATTAGGAAAAATTGTGAAAATACAGCTTAGACTTGTATACCCAGAACGCAGAAATTTCGTTAAGAATCATGCTAAAACGAGGCAAATTGACGATTTTTAAACATGGCCTTGTGGTACACTTCTAGTAATGTAGCTTCTCATAGGAGTACAAAGTCAAGGTGTGTCCGTTGACGAGTTTTTTTTTGTTTTGGGCAACAACCCCTTATCCCGGAGAAATATAATTGGCTGTTCTTCGGTCCCTGGCAAATCTCAAATCTTAGCTTGAACATCCAAGGTGAAACAGTATATTCTATTAAAAGTCAAAGCAAACTAACCGGTTATTATCCCATCTGATCTAAACTAATTGTGTGGTATAAAGAAGTTACTTGACCAGTTTCTTGAGTCGAAATTTTATAGTGTTTTACATAACCGATAAGTACGGAATATTCTCAAGGAGATTCGTGGGGATGGGCGTTAAGGCCTGTCTGATCCCTTTTTTCTTATTGCTGTCAAAAGTCACGAACTTGAACGGAAATGATTACATAAGTATTCAACTGTACTCTTATACGATTTCCATCTATTTAAATTTTATCTGCTGTTTCGAAGCTATCTCAGAAAATTCTTGTATAACTACGAGTCAAAAGCGCCAGCTTCAAGAAGTATTCAAGGGGTAGATATTCTCATGCTAGTCATCGTCATTGTCTTCCTACATAAAAAAAAGAGAAATTTTTACTTATGTGAAATATATTCGTTATCCTTAATGACGTTGATGCAACACTTTTTTCTCGGGGCCAGCTTTTTAATTGGGTATGACGTATATAGTGGTCACGTGTTTCGAAATCAAAATAGTTTATTGATTATTCAAGTCACAATTTGGAAACAATCCTAGAAAATTGGACGGTTTCCATACTACACAATTTTCAGGCAAACATTCTCCCGTTTTATGAATTTTTAAGAAAAAAGGGGCACGAGTCATGCTTTTTTGTCAATATCAATAAACTTGATAATTTTTAGAAGACCAATAAGCCAATACTTCAAGGTCCCAACACACATTAAACGGATAAATTCCAAAACTATTTTGTTTGTCAATGAACAGTAGCGCAATATTAGCTGACCTACAATACATTGCTGGTTATATAACCTTATTTGGCATCATATTGTAAGCAAACATTTTTACTAAGTCTAAAATTAAGCTATGTCTTAAGTGGTAATTAAACTATATTGCTTGATGATCTTGTCAATGAGTAAAACACTAAGTTTTCTGTATAAGAATATATCCTAGGTATAGGGAGGTGGCCAAGAATTCACTAAAGGGAAGGGGCTCTTTTGACACATCGTCGGCCAATTCATATGTTTGGACTGTATGAAAGAATTGAAACTGATATTAAAAAACATCAATGAATGCCTTCTTGTAAATTTACCCGATCAAGGAAGGAATTCTTGCATAAATTATCCTGCTTATAAGTCGTGATTGCGGCGGTAGCTGCAACCTAGTAAAGAGCGAACAACAGTCTATAGTAACCAAAAGTTAAAAAACGCGGTAAAAAAAACTGCCTAGTGAAAGAAAATTGCCATCTGACGCTGATTCAGGAATTGCAACTATTATTCCGGTTTGTCTTAAAAGTAAAAGTTTATAGCGAAAAGAGATTTATGGTGATTTTGAAAAAAGCCTGAAGCCCCTCAAATGGCGTCAGATTAAAATGAAAAGTATACCATTGGGATCAGCACGTCAGCACCTTCTTTTCCCCAAAGAAGGTCAAAATACTGGGGAATGTAAATTCTAAGGCTGCTAATCGATTTGTTATGGTCTAAAACCATGCTCCCTCCCATCTGAAAAAAAGCTCAGAAACGTGAATGCCGCAATTGGTTCCAGGGGCGGATCTAGAAAAAAATCTTGGAGGGAGGGGGCACTGGACCAAGTGTGCCAATGTGGTTCGAGCGTAATGATAGGTGGGTGTGTCGATATCGCTTTCGTCAGAGCAGTTCGTTTGTGTGAATCTGGTTGCTGCTGATGTAAAATGACAAAGAAACCTCTTTGAAAGCCAATACTGTTTTCCTATAGCAATGAAATGCGTATTAACAGCAGACGCGAGCAGATTCTTTGATGAATAAATTACTATGGCTTCATTGAGACTTTTTGAATGAGTAGGCCAGGCTTTTTTCTTCTTTAGAGCTTGATAAAAAAAAATTAATTAATGGGGAAACCTCCAATTTCTAAGAGTGGAAATACAATTGTTTGTACAAGAGGTAGAGAATTGTAAAGCAGCCCCTTGATCCGCTACAAGATTCCAACATCTTCTATAAGGAGACTGAAAATCAACCGCACACCTGGTTGCTGTAGAATATCTGAGGAGAACTTGAAATGTGGGGGTCCTGCCTTGTTGCTTTGGCTGCTAAAAATGTTTTGAAGACGTTCCACGAAAAGCAAAGGAATATTTGGTTTTACTTGTGTCAAGGGCTCCTTTTTTTTCTGGATTCTTTAATAAGAACCAGAACCAAAACATGGAATGGGTCGTGTCCCATAATAACCAAAACATGGAATGGGTCGTGTCCCATAAGAACCAAAACATGGAATGGGTCGTGTCCCATAAGAACCAAAACATGGAATGGGTCGTGTCCCATACTGTCAAAGCTGATTTTTTTTTCAAAAAGGAAAGTATTTATATTATGATGTTTATTATAGACCTACCGCGGCAGGTTATATACCCAAATATATTTAAAGTTCCTAGTTTCTTCGAATACCATACAAGTCTAATAATGATAGAGAAAATATAATATATTAGTATATATAGATATTTTATATTGAAATAATGTCATTTACACAATCACAAAGTATTAATATTTTAATTTAATGTAGATATACCTTTCTCTTAGAATCATACACCAGTAGAATGCTCGTTAATTCATTTAGTTTCATGTTCCATCCATCTTACAGCTGGCAATGTAGTAGGCATTTGAAGTTTTGTTTTTAACAGGAGAATTCTGATAAAATGACGTTAATGTAATATCTAGAGCGTTTATATCTCCTCCTTCTTTAATCTGAAATGTAAACTAGAAGAAAGATCAATTTACCCATCCCTGAAAGTATTTTCTACTCCTTGTTTGAATTGTCAACTTAAAAAAAAAAAAAATCAGTATTCTCATGGGGGTGGGGACTTGAGAGTAAGGGGTAATAGCCCTTAATACTAGCCCTTAATAGCCTTACATTGTATGATTTGTAACCTAAAAATTTAATGTCTCATTCCTTTAAATTTCCTTAAAAAATACATAGATTTAAAAAATACATTCTAATGAACTGCTGGAGTTAAACTAGTAGTAATCGGGGTACCAACGTGAAGGTTCTTCGGCGCCACCCCCACACTCCTAACAATAAAAGCAACCCCCAACACCTAGCTATTTTTTTTCTATGGTAATATGAAGCAATGTGATATTCCAAGATATGAATTTTGAAAAACTGTTTGTCCTTGGTAATTGGATGGGTGTGTAAGGTTAAGGCCTCATTCAAGTGCTTATCTATCTTAAGTACTAAAGTAGTCTTTTTTTTGTGTGTGTGTGTGTGTGCCTTTGTATTTGTGCGTGTGTTTCTGTATGTGTTCGTGTGTGTGCTCTTTCACTATTTGTTTTTACTATATGTCACTCCTATTCCACCCATGCCTCCTTATGTTTTTGGACCCGGTTCTCTTCTTGACAGATTTGTCGGTTAGTCTGTAAGTCTCGTTTCTGTAGATCTGGTTCATATCGTGGGATGAAAAGAGTTGTAGCTGGGTTATTCTCCTTTCCGCTATTGGATTCCAGGTGCGAACACTACACCACACCAATTCCCTCGTGTTCTTGGTGACAGCTCACCGCAAGCCAGAGAAATCGGCCAAGAAGCTCAATGTTAAGTCGACGAGTTAAGCCTTTCGTCTTTGTCTTGAAGTTGGAACTTCGGTTTGGTTCTTTGGCTTCCATCTTTCGCTAAGAAAAAACGCAATATCTTCAGATGTTAGTTGGTTTGTTTCTTTTAGTATCCCTGCGAAACCGAAGTGAGAGAAGGGTGTCAAGCGAGGAGGATGTACTGCTGCTTGGGTATCTCGTCTCCATCTGCTGCATCTTGGCTCTTGCGTCATATTTCGATCCTTCTGTTTGCTGATCAGAATGTTTCACTGTAATATCTGTGTTGGAATCGTGGAAAAAAGTCGGTAGTTACACCTCGTTGTCCTTGGTGGAGTTGGTAGGCAGTGTCTCTGTAGTCGAATCTGTGTGAGAACTAGAGGCAACGGGTAACGGCAAACTTGAAGTTATCGTCAGAGTCTTTGAATTTGAATGAAATGAATCATCTTGAACTGAGGGAAACGACAGACTTGAGGCATCTGAAAAATTCTTTTTTTTTTCTTGTTAAAGAAAACCCTTTAAGAAAATACTAGTAAAGGTAGGTGACCCAAAATAATTGATATTTTTTCAACACTATCGACAGTAAATTTACGGTGTCTAGGCAAAATTATTTTTCTGAGTTATTTTTTTTTTCTAAACGAATTTATAGGGTTTCATTAATTCTGTCTGATCAGTATATTGACCTCCAGTGCTCAATCAAGTCCTAAATGATCAATTCTGAGCATTTCTCCCGTTAGAACCAGTTAGGTTATTTTTTTCTTTATAAAATTCCCTGTTAAGCGTTAAAAATAGGAAAAATATTCACAAAAATACGCCCTAAGTAGAGATACAGCGTTTTCTTCTGATGCTTTTGTTCACTTCAGAAATGGATGGTTTTGGATGTTCTGCCTTATCTCAATTTAGGGTGTTATGCCAAAACACGGTAAAATTACTGTTTAAACACGTGCTTTAATAATTTATAACTTAACCCATTAGCCTCCAACGTTCCCATCTGGGAACACCTTACTTTAAATTTCTATGACTAACACGGTAGGAGCTAGGGCAAATTTCAAACGTCCCTTAAACTGTCATAATTATCAGAGAAGTTCCCAATTTTTTTCGGACTTGAATTTGGTTTAGTTTGGTTCTCTGGATTTTTTGAAATATGGAAAAAAGTAAGTTTTTTAAAGCTATCTGTTTCTAATGGAATATCAGGGAGGGCAAGTGGTTGAAACCTTTTGTTTCAGTGTTTCGTTGTTCCATAATCACCACTCTTCGAATCTATGAAACAGTTGCACCAAAATGTCTACAAACAGAGGGTGCAGTATCATTTAACCAAAAGTATCCCCAAGCGGGAAATTTGGGCGTTTTGCAGACCTAAAATTTTTCACATGCCTTGTAGCGGGCAATCACTTCTGTTTTGCAGATGTGTCCCAAGAAATGTGCTTCTATAAAAAAAAAAAAAAAAAAAAAAAAAAAAAAAAAAAAAAAAAAAAAAAAAAAAAAAAACTAGCTATGGTAGACGAAATAATATACGATGAGATAGTCACTGATATGGTCATTATCTATTAGTCCCCCATAGTTTAGGGGTAATCATAAAAATATATGGGAGTAATGTCGGGGCAGTTAATGACGAAAGAGAGGGGGACAAGGGCAAAAAAAATGAATAGTCTCCCAAGTTCTCTTGCCGGGACAATAGACCTTGCGATAATTGATACTTGTGAATCAGCCAGCCTACGTCGACCTTATCAATCTGGGTAGTTCCCAGCTTCCACATTATGTCCAGATAACATTGACGACATTGCACTAGGACTTTCCTAGGAAGAGAGTATTCTACGCTGCATCTTACTACAGTCAGGGATCTCAATGAGATAGGGCATGTGAATTAGCTCTCCCAAATCCCACTCGACAAACTCAAATATGCAAAACATTTCCCGAAACCCCCTTAATAATGTGTCTCCCCTGCCGTGACCCATCCTTATCTTATCTCCATCAATGACTCCCGTAAACTGTACCCTAAATCGATGAACTCTTAAGAAAGAGAATAATAATAATAATAATAAAAAAACCTGCCAAAAAAAGAAACAAAGAAAACCCAATCTGAAAATGAAGATCTAGCAAGCAAGTTTAATTATATGATTAATTTTTCCTGAAAACGAGTTTTATCCTGTAATTTTATGACGAAATAATTTGTAAACTGATCGTGCGAGCTGTTCCATGTCTGAATCTCTTGCAGATCAAGAGCAAAATCTTGGGCGCGGGGGCCACTGTGACTCGATGTGGGCACCAAATTAAAAAGTTTATTTCAAAAAAGAAAAAAGAACGGAATAAGGGTGCGAGAAGTGTCTTGGGAGGAGGAACACCCCCTCCAACACATGGATCTGTTCCTGCCT
This sequence comes from Artemia franciscana, assembly GCF_032884065.1. Taxonomy (NCBI): domain Eukaryota; kingdom Metazoa; phylum Arthropoda; class Branchiopoda; order Anostraca; family Artemiidae; genus Artemia; species Artemia franciscana. The sequence continues at coordinate 41,809,164 of NC_088863.1, read as the reverse complement.
TAAATTGCTTTTAAGTCTTTCATTCATGTAATGTCAACAAAATTAGCTATACAAATATACAAAATAGATAGATAGATTTATCACACGTAAGCCCTATTAGGCCATTCGCTGTTTAATTAGTTACAAAACTAAAATTAAGGATTTTGTCGAGTGGGGAGAGGGCAGGGGCAGTTAAAAAAATTCTTCCTTAACAAAAATTATTGTTGTAAGTTGCCTTATCATACCCCCCATCAGTAACGTCCAGAAACCATACCCTAAATCGACGGGCTCTTAAGAAAGAGAATAAAAAAAATACCGAAAAAAGAAAAAAAGAAAACACAATCTGAAGGTGAAGATCTAGCAAGCAAGTTGAATTATATGATTAATTTTTCCTGAAAACGAGGTTTATCTTACAATTTTATGACGAAATGATTCCTAAACTGATTGTGCGAGCAGTTTCATTTCTAAATCTCCAACAGATCAAGAGCAAAATCTTGGGCGGGGGGCCACTTGACAAAGGGCACCAATGTGACTCGAGGTGGGCACCAGATTGACAAGTTTAAAATAAAAATTAAAAAGAAAAAAGGATGGAATAAGGGCGCCAGAAATATCTTGGGGGAAGGATCACCTTCTCCGACCCCGTGGACCTGTTCCTAACCTAAATTGCTTTTAACTCTGCATTCATCTAATTTCAACCAAATTAGCTATATAATCAAAATAAATAGATAGATTTATCACATGAAAGCCCTATTGGACCATTTGCTATTCAATTATTCAAATACTAAAATAAGTGGTTATTAAATCTTAAAATTAAGTGATTTAAGTCTTAAAATTAAGATTTTTTCAAGTGGGGAGGGGGTAGGGGCATTTCGAAAAATTTCCCCTGAAGATAAATTAATGTTGTAAGTTGCCTTATCATAGTCTAAACCCATCATTGACGCCCAGAAACCTTACCCTAATTATATGATTAATTTTTCCTGAAGACTAGGTTTATCTTATAATTTTATAACGAAATGATTCGTAAACTGATCGTGCGAGTAGTTTCATGTCTGAATTTCTAACAGATCAAGAGCAAAATCTTGGGCGCGGGGGCCACTGGACCAAGGGCGCCAGTGTGATTCGAGGTGGGCACCAAATTGACAAGTTTATTTTAAAAATGATTAAAAAAAAAGAACGGAATAAGGGTGCGAGAAGTGTCTTGGGGGGAGGGTTGCCCCCTCCGACCCCATTGATTTGTTCCTAGCCTAAATTGCTTTTAACTCTTTCATTCATCTAATTTCAACCAAATTAGCTATATAGTTAAAATAGATAGATAGATCGATTTATTCACACGAAAGCCCTATGGGGTCATTCGCTGTTTAATTAGTTACACATCTAAAATCATGGACTTTTTTAGGGTGGAGCGGGTTTATTATTAATAAAAACTGACCTTTCGATTTCCGGGTATTTTACCAAAATATCCGGAAATATCTTTCGATTTTTTTTGCACATTCGCCATCATTCTTCATCTTTTATCCATTCTCTGCTCGTGTCCAGATTTTTTATTTTTATCCATTTTGAACTTTTACCTACAAACTTCTACTTTGTCATTGTGAATTGACAAATAGCTATAACTTCCGGTGTTACCGAATGTTTATCGAACGTTTAAAACAAAGAAAAACTTATTCATCTTCAATGAGTTTCCATGTTCGTAAAATAGGGAAACAAGCACCAATCAAAGAATTTTCTGCCAATTTTGCAGATATGTGCTCAACCGCCTGAAAATAAATAATTTTTGTTCATTTCAAGTTTCAACTTTGCTCTTTACATTCATAAAAAACTTTGCTTTTTGTTGTTAATTGGGTAAATCAGCTAGGAAAAATTGATCAAATTGACAAGTTTACTTAAAAAAGAGCAAAAAAGAAAAAAAGAACGGAATGCGAATGAGGGTGCCAGAAAAATCGTGGGGAGGGCCTGAGGCCCCCCTGGATCTACCCCTGATTGGTTTCATGTTCGTTCATGAAATCATTAGCTGATAAAAACATGAATGTTGCATTGATTGCCAAGGTTTTGTTATATCTACAGCAGATGATAATATTTCAAGGAACAAAAAGAAATCGAGCCACAGCAAAGTGGCGACCAATGGATCTTAGAAAGATTTTTAATGGCTCACTTAAAAGCTACTTCTTCTCAGTAAATTGGACTTCTTGGTACCATGTCTGTAGTGAAAGGGATGGGGAGCATAATAAGAGTGCCACTTTGATCTTCATGGCCAAAGTCCTCCCTTATACGCTCACCGTCTCAGCCCCCTTAATGATTGATGACTAAAACACGTTTGAAACAAAACTGCCAAATTATAAAAATTTCATTTTTTTTATGAAGAGAATTACTATTATATATTAAAAGTTATTGGTATCATCATTGGTATAATTATTCTTTTATTTTCTGTAGGCTTCTTGTGGAATTTTCTGCTCCTGACAAAAGATCTTGCTTTTTGGGGTTGATAACTTATTTTCAGTAAAGCGCAAGTTTTTAGAATTCTATAATTCTGTTGAAAAAAAAAATCACGAATAGAATTCTATTGAAAAATAGAACGTAGTCAAAATAGACGCCAGTCAGTTCATTTGAGTTGGTTTTGTGGACATGTCTTGCGTAATCTACGAAGCAATAATTTTCGCTAGTTTTAAGTTTCACCTTTAGTTTTATTTCAGTAAGAAATTAATTTTAATTTACGTTAACGTGAAGTAGGTTTAGGCGTTTTGAAATCCATAATTTTTTCCGCACTACAACAAGTTGTGATATTCAAGCGCACTGGATGAAGGAGGAGGGTCTAGTGTACTCAAAGCTACAGTTTCAAAAATAGTGCTCTCCTCGATATAAAATTTCCTCAGAAATTTCTACTCGAACAGGTATAGACAGTGGCATCAATTTTGGGGGGAGATATTTACTTCCCCAAATCCCCCTCTCTAGATTTTTTATAAATACCTTCTTCTGGAGTTATCACTGAAAATGGCTTTTTTTAGTGTTTTATTTGAAAAAAACACAGTTGTTCCCTAGTTTCGATAAATACATTTTTGTCCCCCCCCTATTTTCATGAATTGAGGCGAGAGTTTTCCCAAAGGCAAGTTGTGGTTTACTTAACTTATTTTGGCCCCTGCCTTGACCTCTAGAAAAATTATAATATTCTCCTTAATGCTCGGATCTATTTCGAAGAATTTATATATATATATATATATATATATATATATATATATATATATATATATATATATATATATATATATATATAAGTTGTTTGTTTGTGTATCTGTCTGTCTGTCGACTGACGTCGTGTTTGTCCGCATATGACGTCTGAATTATTTCATCACTAGCTGTTGGGAGGGACGCTTCGCCCCCCCCAAGCCCCCCGGGCGCGTAAGTCGTAACATGCCATATTAGTTACGCGCCATTGTAGTTGTGTCCCTGTGTCCCACTTGTGAATATAGATAGATATATATAGATAGAATATACAACATTCTTGGCTGTCCCATTGTCTGTGCATATAAATAGATTGTCAGGTTTACCGACTCTTGAACATGCAACATTATATATATATATATATATATATATATATATATATATATATATATATATATATATATATATATATATATATATATATATATATATATATATATATATATATATATATATATATATATATACTGTGTAAATGAATTTGTTTCCAAGAGGGGAGCAAATAGGAGAAACTGGGTGGAAAATTCGGCACTTATCGGTTATATAGTAAACACTCGAAAAGTGAACTTTTGGTAAATCTAATGAAATAAAACAAAATATGATGAAAATATAATATTTTATTAGGAAAAATTGTGAAATCACAACTTAGAATTGTGTACCCAGAACGCAGAAATTAGGTTAAGAATCGTGTTAAAATGAGGCAAATTGACGATTTTTAAACATGGCCTTGTGGTACACTTCTAGTAATGTAGCTTCTCATAGGAGTACAAAGTCAAGGTGTGTCCGTTGACGAGTTTTTTTTTGTTTTGGGCAACAACCCCTTATCCCGGAGAAATATAATTGGCTGTTCTTCGGTGCCTGGCAAATCTCAAATCTTAGCTTGAACATCCATGTTGAGACAGTATATTCTAGTAAAAGTCAAAGCAAACTAACCGGTTATTATCCCATCTGATCTAAGCTAATTGTGTGGTATAAAGAAGTTACTTGACCAGTTTCTTGTGTCGAAATTTTATAGTGTTTTATATAACCGATAAGTACGGATTATTCTCAAGGAGATTCGTGGGGATGGGCGTTCAGACCTGTCTGATCCCTTTTTTCTTATAGCTGTCAAAAGTCACGAACTTGAACGGAAATGATTACATAAGTATTGTGTACATAACTGTACTCTTATATGATTTCCATCTTTTTAAATTTTATCTGCTGTTTCGAAGCTATCTCAGAAAATTCTTGTATAACTACGAGTCAAAAGCGCCAGCTTCAAGAAGTATTCAAGGGGTAGATATTCCCACGCTAGTCGTCGTCATTGTCTTCCTACATAAGAAAAAGAGAAATTTTTAATTTTGTAAAATATATTCGTTATCCTTAATGACGTTGATGCAGCACTTTTTTCTCGGGGCCAGGTTTGTAAGTGGGTATGACGCATATAGTGGTCACGTGTTTCGAAATCCAAATAGTTTATTGATTATTCAAGTCACAAGTTGGAAACAATCCTAGAAAATTGGACGGTTTCCATTCTACACAATTTTCAGGCAAACATTCTCCCGTTTTATGAATTTTTAAGAAAAAAGGGGCACGAGTCATGCTTTTTTGTCAATATCAATAAACTTGATAATTTTTAGAACGCCAATAAGCCACTAATTCAAGGTCCCAACACACATTAAACGGATAAATTCCAAAACTATTTTGTTTGTCAATGAACAGTAGCGCAATATTAGCTGACCTACAATACATTGCTGGTTATATAACCTTATTTGGCATCATATTGTAAGCAAACATTTTTACTAAGTCTAAAATTAAGCTATGTCTTAAGTGGTAATTAAACTATATTGCTTGATGATCTTGTCAATGAGTAAAACACCAAGTTTTCTGTATAAGAGTATATCCTAGGTATAGGGAGGTGGCCAAGAATTCATTAAAGGGAAGGGGCTCTTTTGCCACATCGTCGGCCAATTCATATGTTTGGACTGTATGAAAGAATTGAAACTGATATTAAAAAACATCAGTGAATGCCTTCTTGTACATTTACCCGATCAAGGAAAGAATTCTTGCATAAATTATCCTGCTTATTAGTCGTGATTGCAGCGGTAGCTGCAACCTAGTAAAGAGCGAACAACAGTCTATAGTAACCAAAAGTTAAAAAACGCGGTAAAAAAAACTGCCTAGTGAAAGAAAATTGCCATCTGACGCTGATTCAGGAATTGCAACTATAATTGCGGTTTGTCTTAAAAGTAAAAGCTTATAGCAAAAAGAAATTTATGGTGATTTTGAAAAAAGCCTGAAGCCCCTGAAAATGGCGTCAGATTAAAATGCAAAGTATACCATTGGGATCAGCACGTCGGTCTGTCAGTCGGTCCGTCGGTCCCGGTTTTGCTAATTCGGGCACTTCCAGATAAGCTAGGACGATGGAAGTTTGCAGGCGTATCAGGGACCGGACCAGATCAAATTGGACATAGTCGCTTTCCCGATTCAACCATCTGGGGAGGAGTGGAGGGACGGTTAATTCGGGAAAATTTGAAAAAATGAGGTATTTATAACCTATGAACGGGTGATAGGATCTTAATGAAATCTAATATTTAGAAGGAAATCGTGTCTCAGAGCTCTTATTTTAAATCCTGACCGGATCCGGTGACATTGGCGGGAGTTGGAGGGGGAAACCGGAAATCTTGGAAAACGCTTAGAGTGCAGAAATCGGAATGAAACTTGATGGACAGCACCAGCACAAGTCCTAGATACGTGATTGATAGAACCAGACCGAATCCGCTCTCTTTGGGAACGTTGGGGGGATTTCCAGTGCTTTGGTGAATTTGGTGCTTCTGGACGTGCTAGGACGATGAAATTGGTAGGCGTGTCAGGGACCTGAAAAAATTGACTTGATATCAGTCGTTTCCCCGATTTGAGTATCTGGAGGGGGACTGGAGGGAGAGGAAATCGCTAAGATTGAGGTATGTTTATCTTACGAATGGGTGATCGGATCTTAATGAAACTTGATGTATAGGAAGATCTCATGTCTCAGATGCTCAATTTTCAATTCGGATAGGATCCGGGGACATTGTGGATGGAGGGAGGAAATGGAAATCTTGGAAAACGCTTAGAGTGGAGAGATCGGGATAAAAATTGATGGGAAGAATAATCACAAGTTCTAGATACGTGATTGACATAACAGGAATAACTAACACTTTTTTAGTGTTTTTACTAAAAATCCTGGTGCTTTGTGCCGGGGGGTAGGCATCTCCCCTCCTCCCCCCACCCTAATAGTCACGCCTCTGGACCGTGGTATCGGATTCCACGGTAACTACGAAAACGACTTAAGACCGTGGTATCCGATATCACAATCTCTGCGAAAACGCAACTAATATATTGCAAAACGCTGTATATGTGTCGTTTCTTTTAATTTTGTAGAAGATTAAACCGCCTAGGAGCCTGGCGACATTCGACAAGAATACAGCAACGAAGCAATAAAAAAATACAATAGAATTCATAAAGAAGAAAACAAACGCCATATATAACTAATTTCTCTTCTTTACAAGTAGAATACCTAACACGAAGAGATTACAGGAACACTGTATTTTCCAAGTTTACCTTTGTTATAATTGCCAATAAACAAAGAACAGCAAAATCGATAACTCTAGTACTGGGTCTAATTTTAGGTTCCGACCTCGTCACAAGTGCTCTTGGCTTTTTTCTTTTTTTTTCCAGCAGGCCTAGCGGGTTAACAGAACATCATAGAGAGATACTTAATGGCTCATACAAAAGGTGTTTCTCATATCTACGTGCTTTTTATAAATCCCACCACCTGCAAGTACCATATGGCACTTTTGTGCCATTTCTGAAGTCCTGGTACTAGTAAGCTACCAGAACATCGTAGACAGATTTTTATAGCTCATATAAAAGATATTGCTCATATCTACATTTTTCCAATAAATTCCACCATTCGCAAGTTCAAAATGGCATTTTGGTGCCATGCCTCAAGTGGAAAAGCTGGAACTATTGGGTTAGCAGAACTTTTAAGAGTTATATTTAATGGCTCATTTAAAAGCTATTGCTCATATCTACGTTCTTTTTACGAATTCTATCCTTCGTAAGTTTAATATACTAAATACCATAGTTTGTAGCACTGAAAATAACACTTTGGTGCCACTTCTTAAGTGGGAAGCCTCTGAAGTACAAAACAAGAACCTTAACTGGAGTTTTACAAGAAACTCTCCCATATACTCTCCCTCCCAGCCCCCCTAGTAAGTTTCATAAATTGTCGTCTCACCAGTAAGCTACTGCAACGTTAGCAGGCTACCGCACCATAGTATGTAAAGATTTAATGGCTCAATTGAAAGCTATTGCTTATATTTACTTGGTTTTTACAAATCCTAATATCTATTAGATTTCACAAGTAGTGATGCCTCACTGGTTTTAACAAGCCAGATAGGGGGTAAACTACTAGAGCTAATAGCCCCTCAAGACATGATTACGCACACCTGGGCAATACTTTGTCACGTTTGTAATGTCTGTAATGTAATTGGAATTGAGGGTGACGCAATGTTGCGTGAATTTACTTCAGTATTAAAAAAGAATTCAGTGTGTGAAAATCGGGGATATTATTCTTTAGTAATGGATGCTTTAAACCTATTGAATATTGAAGGCACTCACAACACTAAAAAGAAACCCAGAGATCCTAACGCTGCAGTAGATATTGCAAAAAGCCGGCTAAAAAACCGGCTAACCCTAGAATGGATGTTTGCGCGATATGTTATATCATTTAGCAAATTAAAGTCGGACGAACAGTCATGCGTTGCAGCAAAAGTGAATGTAATGCATATACAGAGATTACAAGATGAATTAAAAACACAAGAGAAATATATTGAAGACAATGGTCTGAATCAATGTATATAAAGGAGTAAGTTTGTTACTTGCGAGATCTATTGTTAGTCTATAATTGGTAGTGAGTGTCAGAATTAATAATGAGTGAATTTAAGAAACAGAAAATCATATGGAATGTAGTGACTTGTGAAAAAGGTTTGATTCTAGATGATGACCTTTTAGAGTTATGTCTTCAAAGGAAACCATTTTCTCAAGAGTGCTTAACGATATAAGGAGAGATGATTCTCCATCATTGGATTATTGCATTAAACTTTTGAATCGTGGGCCAGATGCATTTACTCAATTGATAGATATATTAATTTAAGCAAAACAAAATAATATTGTGATTATGCTTTTAACCACTAATTGGTCAGCTATTTTGCAAGGCAAAAAATATATGTCGAATAACTTTGAGACGTCACACCTCCTAGAAGACTTTGATTTTCACCAGTCAGTTTCTTTTTGAAAGTCACACAGTCAACATCGATAAAGGTGTTACACATGCCCATTATGTTTGTATACATTGAGCAACTGGTCATCCTGTGAGAATTGTACTTTTGTTGATGTCTGTAATGAAAAGTGTTGATTAGGAAATCATTGCAAATTGCGTAGAGGATACGCAGTACAAATTAAAGTAAATCCTGTCTTGAAGAGATTTTACTCTCACATTAGAGGTTTCCCTGGCTCCACTTATTCATATTTTTAGTTCATGTATGAGTTCAGGTATGTTCCCTAGTAGATGTAAAATTACCCGGTTAATTCCGTTACATAGAAAAGGTGATAAATCTGATGTAAATAATTATCATCCCCTTGCAATTTTACTGCCTTTATCTGAAGTGTTCGAAAATTTTTTTAAACAAAGGATATTTGAATAAGATCAATATCTTACAAAAATCCAGTTTGGATTTAGAACAAGCCGTTCGACACAACATGCAGTTGCAGCTTCTTTACTTGAATTAAATGATTATTTACACAATGATCTCCATGTGGCTACTGTTTTCTACGATGTTAAGAAAGCATTTGACACATTACACCATGAAATTCTTTCTGACAAAATAGAAAATGCAGACATAAGAGGGATAGAATTAGACTTAGTAAAATCCCACCTGTGGTGACGTAAAATTGCGGTAGATTTTGATGGAAAATTGTCTAATTGAAAAAAAACCTTAATGATATTGGTGTCCCTCAAAGTTCAGTATTATATCCGCTCTTATTTTTGATTTATATTAACGATCTTCCACAAAGTTTGCACGGGAATATTATTCTCGCTATTGTATTTGTAGATGGCACAGATAGATCTATTAAAGCGAGGGATTCAATTAAGCTAATTAAAAATTTGATTGTAACTGTTACTTCAATTAATCGATGGTTTGCTTCTAATAATCTTGAACCAAATCTCACTACAACTAGATTTATGGTTTTTAGTCGTTCAAAACGCGCCACTCAATTGATTTGTTGTCAGGAGCTTTAGGTTGGTGCAAATAAATTTTTAGGATTCAGTCATATCGTTATTTATGAGTTTTTCTTGATCCATTGTTGTCTCTTTGTAATCACAATGATCATTTAAGGGTCAAACTTGCTCAAAACATTGGGTCGATGTACCACGTGAAAAATATTTTTCCATTTTCCACACTAAAAATAGTTTATCCCTCTTTAATTGCTTCGTAATTGAATTACTGCTCCATTGTTTATCTTTATACATCTTAAAGGCATTTAAAATAATTCCAGGTACTATAAAATAGGGCAGTAAGAATACTTAGAAATTTGTTTTACATCTACCATCAGAACTTGAAAATACATCTGAAACAAAAACGATGTTCTTTTTCCTAAATTTGTTGGATTTATAATGTATACGTGATGAAATGTTTACTTATGGCATTTTCAGATTCTAAATCCTAAAATTATTTCTGCTATAAATCTCTGTTGATTTTGCCCCCTTGTTCGGCTCGTTGGTGGGCGGAATTATACCGAATTCCTTTTGTAAGATGTGAAAGGTCAAGATTTCCACTTGGGTACCTGATGCCATTCATTACGAATAAACATAAGCTAAATGATCAAATTCAGAGTTGTCAATCCCAAAAACCTCAGCTGTATTTAAAGAAGCAATTATTAAGGATTGTTTTTATTGTTTGTTTATTTACCTTTAATAATGGAATTTTAATTTTTTTATGTTTTTCTCTTTTTCTCCACGATGGGACGGCCTCCCTAGCCCCTACTGCTCAGAATTTCTTTTCTCCTTTCCTTTCTTTTATCCCTTGTTTTCTAGGTTTTGTTGTTATTGTTTTTTGTTATTTAAGCTAGTTTTGCTATTATTACTATCATTATGAGGAGATGTTTGGTTATTTTGTATGACCCATCATTTACACACCCAACCTTACAAGCTCTGCTTTCTGTTGGGGGTTATTGTTTTTGTATTTTTCAGTATATTAAATAAACTATCTAACTATCTATCAATCCAATTGTCAATACGATAAATGTAATCAATGGGAAAGTACTTACCCCGGCATGATTGCAAAAATCGTAAAAGTGATTTCAGTTTATTTTTGAGAGACTGTAATCGTCGTGGTGTTAGATTGTCTTGGGAAAAAGAACCTGGTTTACGCTTCAATTGCTGGAATAATGAAAGAGTTTGTTTTCATGACATCACTGTGAAGATACAGGCTACTATGATGATAAACCTAGAAACTTTTATTTGACTATTATCCAAAGTGATCCTTCATATGAGAATTTTGCGTCTGACATTGCTTCAAATAAGCAAATTAAAACACATGAATTTTATAGTACGAGTCAGATTAGTATTATTGCCTTTACGAAGAGATATAATAAAATGAAATTACATTACATTGTAGAAAATGTGACCCTAACTTTGCATGCCAAGATGAATACCAGTTAAATCCTGACGAGCTACCGCCACTTATCGTTTCCGATGGTTACCTATACGTAGAAGAAGAAATCTAAAGGACACGGAGGTTTTGTGCATGCGAGTTTTCTTAATAAACAAATTTATAAACATTTTAAAAGCATTTCACTCTTAGCGCAATGAAATTTATATTATACTGGTAGGAAAGGGTATTTTTAACTAGAAAGTCGTTTAATCGAGTATTGTCACCATAAATGCTAAGAAATTCACTGTAAGTATGTCCGCAACATCGAAAAATAAAATGTAATTTTGCATGAAAACCACAGCTTTTGGCTGATAAATCTTGTACTTACTTCCAATTTTCAATAACAAATTTTCTACTTTGCTCAAGAAAGCTTTTAATTTGAAGCGTAAAGAGCATATACGGTTGACCATGAGGATTTAAAATTCAATGTTCTTCGCTGTTTGAAAGATGCATAGCCAATGTCCCGTCTTCACAATTGATGGGCTACTATTAAAACTGAAAAAAGATATTGTTAACACTTTGAATAAGCTAAAAGAAATTCGAGAATATACAATAGGATTTGTATTTTGAGCACTGTTTTCGTTTTCGGTTTGACTTGAGAATGATGAGTAAAAAGCTGTTTCTTGTCCTTTTTGAACCTTGTCCGCTTTGACGTTATTTCAATTGCTCGCCGAGGGATCGTGTGCTGGACCTAATATCTTTTGAAACACTTTCTGTAAAGTCCTTCCCAGAGCCCTAATCATGCAATTAGAGGACGTAAAATCCGCAGCAGCCCGTGCAACATATTTTTTAGTCACTGGTAATACATAGCGAAAAAACTTAGCAAACTAATTGCCGAGACCGTAACCGGACATTGACGAAATGCCCTTGTAATAGTCCACTCCATGGCCCAATTGTTACGGTACAAGAGTAGCAATATAGCTATCAATATCAGGACAAAAAAAAGTATTTTTTCTATTAGCCATATCACTAAATAGGTCGAAAATGACACATAATCACAGTCAGACCTTTTGTTATTGCTAGAGGATCGCCCAATTCACTTCTTAATGTTAACTGACAGAGGTCCAAATATGATGTGTTAACTAGAATATATTGAAGATGCTTTATATTGTAGTGGTGAGTGTGTTGTTTTATTCAAGAATACGTAGAAGGGGGGAATTGGTATTACCAGCTTTCGATGTCTCGACAAAGGATGCATAAAGAAACATACAATTATCTAATAGAAATGCAGGAGGATATTCTGCAAAATAACACGTTCCATCCCACTGATGCTTCCAGCGTTTCGACCATTGATTAAATTTTGTTTAAAACCAAGAACATCTCTCAGATTATCATTGAGAATAACCTTCTCATTGTCAAGGGGAGAACTAATGCAAATCTTGCCCTGTTACATTGAATAGTTAAAGTAGAATGCACCATTCTTACGAGCAGAGATTCTTCTATTGATAGCACGATACAAATCAGTCATACTACAATACTCCTAGTATCATATTGCGATGAATGGATATTCATCTGAGTTCATTGATTCTGTTTTTTCCTCACTAACGAATGGCTAATCGTAAGATGTAACTTTTATATCTTATGTAAGATCTTTTCTCAGGATATCATATGTATTTTTAAGAATACATTCAATAAGAGCAACTTGATCCTTTCCCTCAAATTTGATGGTTGGGGAGAGTTTTGTTCAAAAGTTTTTTGTTTTATTCAAAGCGTCATAGAGTGGTTCAGACACATTGGACATGATTGTCACATAAAAATCATTAGGCATCGTGAACGTCTTCAGCGGCAATCCAAGAATCAAAATCAGATTTGTGTCCAAGCCAACGAACAAGCAACTGCATCTTACCATTGCGATACCGACTCTTTAATATGTTTTCAATTTGATCGATTCCATTATTTTTAACTTTTTGTAATTCATAATCATAAACACCGCCAAGAATCTCATCGTCTTTCATGTTACGTAGATGATCCGTTACAGGTTTAGTGTCTAAGACTTTTGACACTTTGAAAAGCTTGATGGACCACCTAACTAAATTCCCCTTTTCAAAAATATTACTTGTTCTATTTATTCGAACTGTATTACCAACATTAAGTGTATTGTTATTGTGACGAACTTCAAGAGGAATATGATTGAACAGCTATCAATGAGGACGTTGATTATAAATCGACATGATTTTATCTAAATCCTGAATAAAAGCACCAGTATTTTTCATTGTACCATATCCTTAAATTAAAAATCGAATGGTTCTTATCAATCGTTCAACCAATTCCCCATTTATAAGAAGATGATTTTTATTGTATTATATTTCAATAAAACCTTTTCTACATATGGATTAACAAATTCACTCCCCCGAACAGTTTGATTTTTTTTTGTAAAAATCTTGTTCAAAGATAAATTTTAGGGATTTAGCAACTTCATCGCTTCTCTTTGAACTTAATGGAACAGCATATGCATAGCGACGTTTCAAAACTTGAGCCATTTTGAACCTAAGCGCGTTATGAAGCGTCCGGTACCGTTTTGCATACTAAATGTAGTGGAAAGACGCTTTCGTTTAATACCTTTTTAATCATCAGGCCCACTTGACGTGCTATCCGAAAACAATTTATCTTTTGCTATTTCTTCAAACTTACTTAATCCTTTTAAAACATGTTTATTGCCAATAAGACTTTTTGGAAAGTTTGATGACTTTAAAAGTTTATACAAATTACTATCAAATGATTCAATTCTTTTACGATTTGAAATCAAATCTGAAACCAAATCAATTAAATTGTAACTCTTGCCTTGGATTGCAACTTCTTTTTTAATCAATTTGTACAGGTTCTTTTCCAGCGGGATAAGTCAGGAGTCTTTTACTTTGTCCACAATACAGCACTTGATGTAAATTTTGGCAACTCTTCTTCCTGTTATGGTGTTTTCAAAGTTTCAGAACTTCCAGAAGTTGGAGCATGATCAATAAAATTTTACTTAAAGGGGTTTATCATGATAGGGTTTGTGCTTATCAACAAGTAGAAGGGCATTTTGAAGCAAAATTAATTTTTCATCATCGACAATTGTTTCATTGTTAATAAAATTAATAAGATTATCTTCAAAATGCTCTTTTGGTAAAAGAGCGAATTCAGTTTTAGTCAATTTGTAAGGTTTAGCCATTTCTAGAGAATAATGTTTATGAGTCCCGCGATTATCAGCAGTAACAATGAAAAGAAACTATCGCACGCTTGAACAAGCCGTTTTCTTTTAAAATCTTTTCCTTTCTTTTTGCAAGCTAGGACACGTAAAAGTGAACGATGTTGCTTTGTCTGTCGCCTAATACCATCTAGCAGGTGAACATTGCCTTCAATTAAATTCAAACAAACCTTAGATAGCAGATTAATAAATTCATTGTCAATACCGTGTATAGCTTTCCTAAGGAGCGGTTTTTAATTACCTAGGACGTAAAGTAATCTTTATTTTCATGTAGCTTCTTCAGCGTCATGATGACGACTAATAACCTTTTTTATTATTGACGGGTTTTTTATTATTTTTTTTATTATTATTATACGGTCATGTCACTATCAAAAACATCCGTGATTACACAACTCTTCGGATGTGTTTTGATTGAGACCAATGGAATGTAACCATAAGGTTTATTAGTAGCTTGATTGTACGGCGAGAGTAAAAATTTCGGTTCCCCGAGGTATATTTGCTTGTTTAAAGTTATAAAGGAACTTGAATTACGAACAACCCTATAGATGATATAGTAAGTACAATTCAAAGCAAGTGTTCTCATAAAATTGATCTGGTGAAAGAGATTATAGAGAATAATAGTTACAGAAATTTTCTCATGATGAGCTCGGACCGTAAATAATTGTAACATCTCCTGAGACCATTCTTCAATAGATTCAGCTAAATCATCAATTATCAACCACGAGTTTGGTTCAATAATATTGAAAATGTCAAGTCCTCGAATGCATTTTATGTCTGGTGCGATGCTCTTTATTTTAGAAGAGGACTATTGCCACACACTATAGCAATAAGAGATATTTTTTGGGTATTCTAAAAATATTTTATCACGATTTCGAATTCTTTTTGTTAAAAGACACAGCAAATAGATGATATAAATGGCGTTTTAAGATGATGCATACTCCTCCAGTGCCTATATACAACTAACCGAACTTAACCTCAAATGGTTGAATAAATACTAAAAAATAGAACACATCGTTTCTTTAATACATATATATTTACCCTACAAAAGATATTTACATAAGCACTTGGAAAACAACATAAAATAGACATTTGAATATACTTACCTGGACAAATTAACATAGGCACTGGACATTTAAAAAACAAAATTTAAAATGCACTTAGAAAATGACCAGACGGAGGGCCGGACATGACCTGATCCCTCCAGAGGACACAAGTGGCCAGAAAAGCAGCCGGAAGACGCGGCTTTGGTGAGCCAACACGATGATGGTAAAACAATAGTATAATATTAAGCACTTTCTAAACACTTATTAACACTTTCTACACACTTTTTACTTTTACACAGTTCCTATAACACTCCTATTCATATTTTACTTTAAATAGTGTAAAGGTACTCCCTTCATCGATGAGGAGTCGCTCCCCGTCTCTGATTTTAAAAATAACAACTTATTTTGGGCTTGGCAGTTCACTAGATCCGGGTAAATGGACTCGTCCTAGTTGGTGTATTCCATTTGACACCTAAGGTGCATACCATTTTCCAAATCGTCTAATAAATTATCTGTTTTAATGTTTATCAATAATGAATCTGTTTCCCCATAACAAACTTGAACTTGTCCTTCCCCTGGCCATTGAAGCTTACACACATTGTAGTTAAATTCCAGCATGAGTTTTTTTTTAATTTCCAATATGGCACTGCCAGCTGCAATGTTTTTATTTAATTTGTGAAATTCGGATCTACAAAGATTCGGGTACATTCTTTTGGGTTGGTCACAACGACTCCTATTGCGCACACTCTCGTAAACCTTACCAAAGGCCAAATTTAAAATAAGCTTAAAAATTTCTCTTTCGACCTTCGTCTTTGCCTCAAATCGTTTACTGACAGAAGTGTCGATAAAGTCTTCATATATGGCTTCTGATCGAACTGGAAAGATCGTGAATCTTAGTGACATTGAAACCGTTGGCCAGCATCCACCGCAAAAGAACGTGATGTACAACAATATTCAGTTTCGGACGAAGGTCGGCAATAAGCTTTTGTTTTTGAGGTATCCAGTGCATAACCCCACCCTACACCAAAGATATGTTATAGGGACTCAATGAATCCCTTCGCATATGTCTATTTTTTACGGGAAAACAAAGTCCTTTACCGGGTGATGAATTTCCACAGTATTTCACCACAAATTTTGAAAAACCATCCTTTTAGTCCATTCTCCTCAACAGTGTAAATATCAGGGAAATTTAGAGTAGAAGGATTGCCCAGCTATTTGTAATTACCACACGACAAAGAGAAGCGAGACACGAAAACAGAAGTGAATTCCCATCCAATAAAACCGCATCAGAATTTTCACCAGTGCGTTGTCCATTCAGATCGGTTTCCAGGATACAATCTCCATGGAAAACGAACCTCCCCCACATAGATCTCTCTACAAATAAGTGCTGATCCACGTCATTGATCAGACCTATGATTTTATGAGTTGGATCCATCATACGACGAGGGGTTGAAAATAATAACCCAAATCTAACCCATGTTCCTCATATATTTTATCCGTGTCCTTTCAGACAATATCTGACAACGTCAATACATCACTTGTCAGGTACACTTTACAATAATCCTTCCCATTTTTACAAGCTCCCTTAGCCCAGACTATAATTTGTAAATTCTTAATTGGCAGTGGTAAATTGATAATCATGAAGTGAATCATAAACGCTTCGATGGGCCGCAATTTTTCCTCATGTAGCCTCGAGATGAAGCTGTAGTAGCTGTAGCCGTAGTACGGGCATATGCCCTTACACGTTAATATCATACATTTAATCATCTGGAAATTGTTGTTTGAGGAGGGAGAAACTATTAAAATCGTAACTTCTTTGTACTTGAATCGATTGACTTAAGGATTTGGGGAAACTATATGAATCTGAAAACGGATTCTATTCAAGAACGTATTACCGTTTTCAATCATTTTCCATTTGAATTCTAGGAGCAGTAACTTCTCAGATGATTTGGGTAGGATGTCACAGGAAAAATACTCATCTATCTATGCATCATCTACAACTTCACCTTTCTGCAAACGTGCCAACGGTGGTAATATGAATTTCAGATCATAATTAGAATTGTACATGTAAACCGATTGAAAGTATTGTTACTTAACATTTACATTACAAGATTGATGTGCCACCCCGTCCTCCCAAAGTTACTCCCTCCTGATAAAATAGAATTGCTTAAATGATCATGATCGCGGACTCTCACATCCCCACTACCTTCAAATATTTTTTTCTTACTGACCCAACACATATCTTTATTTTTAATGGCCAACTGGTTTTCTGGTGATTGAGTCATTGGATTATTTTGTATTCCGCAGCCGTAAAATTGACTTATTTGCTGTTTTAATAAGTTCAACCATAGCTGCGCGTACACAATCTTCCCCACCCATTGTCGCAAATACCTCTACCATTTGCATGGTATCAGTTGAGTCTCTTTACCTGTGGGCAGAAGAAACTGTAATGGCTTCATGTTCTTTAAACGAATTGAGTTTAATAGATGGCACATATCCATGAGTTTGGCCTCGATGTCCAGTTCCACCTTGTCACTCTGCAAGAGCGAATTTTGAAAGTTTTTGAAACGCAAGAAGGCAATGTCGCCCAAAACTGTTTCCACAGATTGGTATCCGTGACGCTTCCAGTGCCTCAAGTGATATTTCAATTTTAATTCTGTATAGAACCTCGATAAACACATTAGACAATAATAGCAAGTCCTCCCTTTATTATATTTTGAACCCTCACTTAAAACTTCTTTCTGGGGGGAAGCTCAGAATTCTCCTTAAAAAGAAATTAAATTTTAGTTTTCCATGAAGAGAAAAATACATTTTATCTTGATCGTTTATGAAAATTGATTTTTATAAAAAGAAACAGACACGGTTAAAATACATCTTATTTTTTCATAGAAATATATAAGCCGTTAAGAAGTGTGGAATTTAGTTTACAGAAATAACCTTAGTAAGGCAACAGAAAAATTTGAATTAACCAATATCATAGATCATAAACTTGAGTTTTTATTATCTGTCTAATATACTAAAGAAATCATCCTTCACTCATATTTCGTTCTTGAGCTTCTAGCAGCACTCACGCATAGCTGTTCATGCCCTCAAGCATATAATCAAAATTATTGTAATAAAAAAGACACAGAGACAGAAGGACAACAAGACACACTGGCAGACGGGAAAAAGGAGCTTGGTTAGTTATAGACGTCAGCACAACCGTTTTTCTAAGGCACTTGGTATCTACCAAGTGACATACAGCGATCGCAAATTCTGTCGGTCGGTCTGTCTGTCTGTCCCGGTTTTGCTACTTTAGGCACTTCCAGGTAAGCAAGGACGATGAAATTTGGCTGGCGCATCAGGAACCAGACCATATTAAATTAGAAATTGTCGTTTCACCGATTCGACCATCTGGGGGGAGGGTAAGTGGGGGGACGGTTAAATCACAAAAATTAGAAAAAATGAGGTATTTTTAACTTACGGACGGGTGGTCGGATCTTAATGAAATTCGATGTTTGGAACGATACCGTGTCTCAGAGTCCCGACTGGGTCCAGTGACACTGGGGGGAGTGGGGGGGGGGGTAAAAATCTTGGAAAACGCTTAGAGTGGAGGGATTGGGATGAAACTTGGTGGGAAAAATAAACACAAGTCCTAGATACGTGATTGACATAAATGGAACGGATCCGCTCTCTTTAGGGGAGTTGGGGGGGGGGGTTTAATTCTGAAAAAATCGAAAATCGGATCGGATCTTGATGAAATTTGAAATTTAGAAGGTTATCGTGTCTCAACACTCTTATTTTAAATCTCATTTTTAATTTCGATTGTTTCCCAGAAAAAAAATTATTCAAGAATAATTCCATAAACAGAGATACAAGTGAATTTGGATTGAATTCAATTTATGATAATTTACTAAGGTCAAATAAGGTAAATATCACCTCACCTAAGAGCTATGACCTCTGTCCATGTAATACGTCTGATAAATCTAATGAACCAGAACCGAAAAGGTCAAAGAGATTTGCTTCCGCTGTTGCATTGAAAAAAATAGGAGCAATAAACTATATGTAATTAGTTTATTAGGTATAAATTTTGTTTATTTTTATTCATGTCTTTTAGTTTTTCTGCTGATGATGAGCACTGCATATGTGTTCGAAATATTTAGTTAAATAATTTTATATCTGATCACTGTCAATTAAAAGCTTTCATCCGTATTTTGAACTGTTGTACTTTCGTCAGGGAAACTGGAAATCTGGGAAAACGCTTAGAGTGGAGAATTTGGGATGAAACTTGGTGGGTAGAATAAGCAAATGTCGTAGATACGTGATTGACGTAACCGTACTGGATCCGCTCTCTTTGGGGGAATTAGGGGGTGGGGTTCAGCGCTTTGGCGAGTTTGGTGCTTCTGGACGTGCTAGGACGATGAAAATTGGTAGGCATGTCAAGGAGCTGCACAAATTGACTTGATCAAGTCCTTTCCCCGATTCAACCATGTGGGAGGCTGAAGGGAGAGGAAAAATAAGAAAAAATGAGGCATTTATAACTTACGAGTGGGTGATCGGATCTTAATGAATTTTGATATTTAGAAGGACCTCATGACTCAGAGCTCTTCTTTTGAATCCCGACCGTTATTAAGCCTCTGATTTTCCCTTTAAATCAGTCTATTGATCCTTAGAATTTTGCTAGAGCTCGTACCATATGAGCTCTTGGCTCTTCCGGCCTCGTCATAAGTGCCATATGAGCTCTTAGCTCTTGCTTTACATAGGTTGCAGTATGTTAACGAACTTAGAATAATTAGTTAACATACTATAACGTCGTTAAAAATCAGTTGTGCTTACATCCATAACAAGCTATGGGTCTTTTTGTGCGTCTGTCTGTGTCTTTTGTTCCCTCCGGCGGTGTGTTTATGTGACATTTTGTGTCTCTGTCCGTCTGCCTTTGTGTTAATGTGTCTTTTTCTGTATCTCTGTGTGTCTTTTTCTGTCTATGTGTCTTTTTTCCGTCTCTCTGTGTGTCTTTTTGTCCGTCTGTCCGTGTGTCTGTGTATCGTTTTTCCGTCTGTCTTTTTGTTAATCTGAATGTGTGTCTTTTTTCAGTCTGTCTATGTGTCTTTGTGTCTATGTTACCGTGCGTCTCTTTTCTGTCTTTCTATGTGTCTTTTTGTTTGTCTGTCTGTGTATCTATATTTCTGTCTTTGTGTATCTATGTGTCTTTTGGTATGTCTGTCTGTTTCTTTTTCGATCTGTCTGTGTGCCTTTTGTTGTGAGTCTATGTGTCTTTGTGTCCGTCCGTCTATCTTTTTATGTGTCTGTCTGTGTGTCAATGTGTCTCTTTGTTCGTCTGTGTCTGTGTGTGCGCCTGAGTATCTTTTCTCTGTCTGACCGTGTGTTTGTGTCTTTTTCTCTCTGAACATTTGTTAGTGTGTCGTTGTCCATCTGTCTATGTGTCTTTTTGTCCGTCTGCCTGCGTGTCAGTGTGTATTTTTTCTGTCTGTCTGTGTGTCTTTTTTCTGCCTGCGTCTCTTTTTCTATGTATGTCTGTGTGGCTAAATGTCTTCCTGTCTGTCTGTGTATCGTTTTTCCTCTTTTCTGTTTGTCTTTGTTTCTTATTGTCCATCTGCCTGCAAGTTTTTGTGTCTTTTTCTGTCTGTCTATTTATCTTTCTGTATCTCTGTCAATGTCTGAATGTCTGTATGTCTGTCTGTGGGTCTATATGTTTTTTTCCGCCTGTGTGTCTTTTTGTATGTCTTTTTACGTGTCTGTCTATGCGTCCTTTTTTGTCCGTCTGTCTTTTTTTGTGTGTCTTTTTGTATGCTTGTCTATGTGTTTTTTGTCCGTCTGTGTGTCTGTTTCGGTCTCTCTGTGTATGTGCCTCTCTGTGCCTGTATGTCATTTTTGTGTGTCTATGTGTCTTTTTGTCCGTATGTATGTGTATCTTTTTATGTGTCTGTCTGTCTGTGTGTTTTTTTGTCAGTCTGTGGGTCTATGTGTCTTTTTTCTGTCTGTATTTCTGTGTGTTTTTGTCTGTCTGTGTGTCTTTTCGACTCTTTTTATGTTTGCCTTCATGTCTTTTTGTCCATCTACCTGCGTGTTTTTGTGTCTTTTTTTCTGTTTGTCTATGTGTCTTTCTGTGTGTCTTTTTTCTGTCTGTGTGTCTTTTTGTATGTCTGTCTGTGTATCTTTTACGTGTCTGTCTATGTGTCCTTTTTGGCCGTTTGTCTGTGTGTCTATGTCTATTTTTCGATCTGTCTGTGTGTCTTTTTTCTGTCTGTCTTTTTGTCCGTCTGCTTCTATGTCAATGTGTCTTTTTCTGTCTGTCTGAGTGTCTGTTTACTCTTTCTGTTTGTCTTTTTGTCCATCTCCCTGCGTGTTTTTGTGTCTTCTTTCAGTCTGTCCGGGTGTGTAAGTGTCTGCGTGTCTTTCGGTGTATCTATGTGTCTTTTTGTATGTCTGTCTGAGTGTCCTTTCACTTGTCTGTCTATGTTTCCTTTTTTGTCCGTCTGTCTATGTGGCTTTTTTCTGTCTGTCTGTGTGCCTTTTGTCCGTCTGTCTGTATATCTATGTGTCTTTTTGTCTGTTTGACTGTGTGTCGAGACGTCTTTTTATATGTCTATCTGTGTCTTTATGCATCTTTCCTGTCGGTCTCTTTTTACATTTCTGTCTAAGTGTCTTTTTCTGTCTGTCTGGGTGTCTTTTGTCCGTTTGTCTTTTCGTCTATCTGCATGTGCGCCTGTGAGTCTATTTGTCTGTTTCTATGTGTATCTATGTGTCTTTTTCGGTCTGTTTGTGTGTCTGTCCGTGAGTATTTGTCTTTTTCTCCGAACTGTTTTACTTTCGTCATGGAAAGGCAGTGTGGTCTTCGAAGTTATCTACGTCGAGTATATGGGGATAATATGACCAAGGAGGTGTCTAAATATATTAACACCCATAAGAGACATGCAAATGTTATAAATCAACAAGATTTTCTTCATCAATGTAAGAAGAAAAGGATTTTGCTACCTTCAATAAAATTCAATCTACATCTAGGCACTTTTAAAGGAAATTTTTATTCATGTCTTTTAGTTTTACTGCTGATGATGAACACTGTATATGTGTTCGAAATATCCAGTTAAATAATTTTATATTTCACTGTCAATAAAAAGGTATCATCCCTATTTTGAACTGTTTTACTTTCGTCATGGAAAGGCAGTGTGGTCTTCGAAGTTATCTACGTCGAGTATATGGGGATAATATAACCAAGGAGGTGTCTAAATATATTAACACCCATAAGAGACATGCAAATGTTATAAATCAACAAGATTTTCTTCATCAATGTAAGAAGAAAAGGATTTTGCCACCTTCAATAAAATTCAATCTACATCTAGGCACTTTTAAAGGAGTCTTTTAGTTTTACTGCTGATGATGAACACTGTATATGTGTTCGAAATATCCAGTTAAATAATTTTATATTTCACTGTCAATAAAAAGGTCATCCCTATTTTGAACTCTTTTACTTTGGTCATGGAAAGGCAGTGTGGTCTTCGAAGTTATCTACGTCGAGTATATGGTGATAATATGACCAAGGAGGTGTCTAAATATATTAACACCCATAAGAGACATGCAAATGTTATAAATCAACAAGATTTTCTTCATCAATGTAAGAAGAAAAGGATTTTGCCACCTTCAATAAAATTCAATCTACATCTAGGCACTATTAAAGGAGTTTTTACTGCTGATGATGAACACTGTATATGTGTTCAAAATATCCAGTTAAATAATTTTATATTTCACTGTCAATAAAAAGGTATCATCCCTATTTTGAACTGTTTTACTTTCGTCATGGAAAGGCAGTGTGGTCTTCGAAGTTATCTACGTCGAGTATATGGGGATAATATGACCAAGGAGGTGTCTAAATATATTAACACCCATAAGAGACATGCAAATGTTATAAATCAACTAGATTTTCTTCATCAATGTAAGAAGAAATGGATTTTGCCACCTTCAATAAAATTCAATCTACATCTAGGCACTTTTAAAGGAAATTTTTATTCATGTCTTTTAGTTTTACTGCTGATGATGAACACTGTATATGTGTTCGAAATATCCAGTTAAATAATTTTATATTTCACTGTCAATAAAAAGGTATCATCTCTATTTTGAACTGTTTTACTTTCGTCATGGAAAGGCAGTGTGGTCTTCGAAGTTATCTACGTCGAGTATATGGGGATAATATGACCAAGGAGGTGTCTAAATATATTAACACCCATAAGAGACATGCAAATGTTATAAATCAACAAGATTTTCTTCATCAATGTAAGAAGAAAAGGATTTTGCCACCTTCAATAAAATTCAATCTACATGTAGGCACTTTTAAAGGAAATTTTTATTCATGTCTTTTAGTTTTACTGCTGATGATGAACACTGTATATGTGTTCGAAATATCCAGTTAAATAATTTTATATTTCACTGTCAATAAAAAGGTATCATCCCTATTTTGAACTGTTTTACTTTCATATGCAATGCTAATAACTTGTGCCAATTTTCATTCTTTTATATCAAATACTTAGCATTCAAATGTATCCATCACCGGAAGCTGAAATACCTTTCGCAATGGGCTCTGCTAGTATTCATAGTATTGTTTCATCAACAAAATAAACTTGGTAAGCAATATTTCCAGAAAACGTTCTTATCTTGAAGGTGCGGTGACAAGAGTATACGTGGGTAAAAGGGGTTACTCACTCCAATAGTACACCCGGATAGGGCTCTCGCAGTATTCGTTGAGCGGATATGAGGGGTTAGCAACTTCAATAGTAATCCAGGATAGGGCTCAGAGTATTCAATGAGGCCCTACTACTACTGTTCTGTAATGGTTTTCCCTTTTCGAACAAAAAAGATAACTTCATGACTATAAAAAGAAGGTCGCCATGACTTTCCGGCCAAAAAAAAACAGACTTCTTTTTTTGAAGCCAGAGTTTCCTTTGCAATCTACTGTTTTGACTGTATTTTTGTTTTAGACGTATGATGGTTTTTATCCAACTTTCATCGACAGTAATCTTGATTTAATATGCGACAAACTCGTTCGTTGGGCATATTCATTACCTCTGCTATCTCTCTCAATTTAATTCGGCAGTTTTTTAACACTATTTTTTGAACTTGAGCATATTTTTCTTCAGTACTTCGTCTAACAATTGCTGGAGGTCCCAAACGTTCATCATCACCCAAGTTCTTACGACTATGTCTAAATTCAGATGTCCAGAATTTCACTGTGGCAAATAACGATGAAGAGTCCCCGTACACAGAGTCTAACTCATCAATGATTTGCGTAGGCGTATTTCCTTTCAAAACAAATATTTTATGACTGCTCGATAATCGACTTTTACCATTTTCACACATAGACTAACATGAACTCACTCAAACGACTGTCAAATAAAAACTGCGCGTCCAAAATAGCTGAAACCTTGATGTGTTGTTGTTTTAAGATGCACAGCTACATCCCCTGACTTTTATTGACGAGTTCTGCTATCTTCACGTCGACGTTGGAAACTTTTTAGACCACCCTCGTAGATATTAAACAATGCCCAAATATACATCTATAAGGAAAAGAAATCAACTCACCGACAGTACCCACGAAACAGTGACCCTTCCATCGCCAGACAATAAAAAACCATGAAAAGATTTTCTACGTAATCGAGGATACAACGCTAACAAAACACCAACCCTAAACTGTAAGAAGTCCTAAAACAACAAAAATTTATTTAATATTTACTCTTTATAAAAAAAATTAAAAATTCATCTATTTCTTAAAGGATTCAAGTGTTCGTGACTGCGGGATCTTAGCAGGAACCAAATTCCAAGCACACCCCGCGGTTACGGCCAAACAGAAGTCTGAATGAACTGAGGGAATAGCCGGAATCATCACATCCTCCCATTTACGAACTTTGTACGGATTTACTTCCCTCATTAGTCTAAGTAGTCACAGAAAAACAAGATGGGAGATCTCCGCGGAAGTATTGATATACCAACGAAGAGAGAGGTATAAAAAAAATATCCTTCATCTTTAGGAGATCAACAGGAGTGTGTGAAGTCGACTCGAGGACTTCCGCCGCATTCTCATGAAGATAGTGAACAGAAGCAAGTACAGAAAAAACTGTAGACATCCACGCAGACGAACAGTAGCATATATAACGGCAAATGAGAGAAAAATACAAAAAACGGAGGATAGGAAAAGGAAATAATCGCTTTAATTTTCAGATGATTCCAAGTCCACAGGAAATTTTCACTCTTATTACCTGAACATACCTCTTATACGATAGATTTTCATCCTAAAGAACTACCAGGAATCGCACATATCGATCCGATGGGCGAATTATGAAGCCTCTTGGTGTACAAAGCTCGGTAGTTGTAGGACAACTCACACCTGTACGAGAAAAAAAGAAGAAGGTACAGCCTTTTTACATTTAAAGCTCATTGATTTTCCGTCAAACCAATTGAGTATCTTCTCCGTCATTGCTTTGAAGCTTTATAGTAAGTGATGATTCATCCGGAGCCGCAGCACCTAGAAATGCTACTAATTCTTCTCGATCATCAGATGTGACCACCAACGAAGTCTGAGAGTAAAATTTATGACACAATCCACAGCACACATTGGTAATTGGGGTGTTAAAAAGTCGGTAGAAGTCGTTTACATAGATAAGGAAGAGGGTTGGCCCAACAATAGAACCTTGGGGTACTCCGTATCCAATTGGAACTTGTTCGTCTGTATCTGCCGAGGCAATAGATCTGTCAGTTTGGAATGAAGAGAACCAGGACAATGTTTCCCCACACACACCATGAGAAATTTCACCAGTGATTATCTTGTTTTTAAGGCTGTCAAAAGTTTCTTTGTATAAAAAAATGGCTCTAGGAAGGAGATTAGAATCTAAAGATTATCATATAAACTGAAGAAGTACATTACAAGCATGTTCTGTAGAATGCTTTGCACAAAACCCAAACTGTTGCTGATGTAAAAAAAAAATTACTTCAAGAAATCTCACTAGATGTTTGAGCATTGGCCTTCCAAATATCTTAGAGAACACTAACAAAAGAGAGATCGGCCTGTAGTTCCCAGGGTCCTCACGTTTACCTCATTTGAAGAGAGCTATTATACGTGCCAGTTTAAGACGTTGGAGAAAAACTCTTAGTTGAAATGATATTAATCAAATGGCAAAGTGGAGTGATAATCAATGGAAGGATATGTTTGATTACTTTAGCAGAAATTTGGTCGAAACCTGCCGAAGAATTCTTTAAAGATAAAACAATAGTTGTAATTTCCTGCACCGTAATCACCTCAAGAACCATTGCTTTCAAGCATGAAGGGCCTGGGAACTGCTTCCGAGACTGTGACATTGAACAATAAGAAACGCTATTGGCAGTTTTTTCCCTATATCCACAAACAAATTATTCATACAATGTCGTACTTGGCCTTTTCCTGTGATCAGTTGATCGGTTACCATGAGAAACTTAGGGAGACCTTCTGGTTTCATGGATGGCCAAGTAACTTCCTTAATCACGTCCCACGTCTTCTTTATATTTTTACCGTAATCAGCAAATCTCTTGGTAAAATATACTGTTTTAGCATTGCAGATAATTGATATCAGCATATTATGGTACAACCTTAATGCTTCTAACTTGAAGATTCCAGATGTTATTCAGGGAGTCATACGCGTTGATCTTTTTGATGGAGGATTCCTTAAAGGAGCTTTTTGACAATAAGGCGCAAGTTTCTCCTTAACAGTATCACAAAACAGGCCAAATATAATTGCCCAAATTAATATTATCTGGCAAGGAACAGTCCCACGAAAACGTACTCAAATCTTCTTTCACCCTATCAGCTCCAGTGGTGAATAACAAAATCTCAGTTTCTCCTGAGGGACTACTCTTTGTGGACTTCGGAGGATTTGAAACAAGGCTGCAACTGGCAAATGGTCGGAAGTATCGGAAAGCAGGAATTCGTTCTTAATGGAGTGTAATGATGAAAAAATATTGTCAATTAAGGTTGCTAAATTAAGGTTGCTAACTGGTTTGAAATCCTTGTCGGTATGTTTATACAAGGAGCAAAGACAAGAGATCAGAAGCCTGCCTAGATGACGCTTCTGCAAAGTCACCCATCAGCCTTCATTTTAACGTTTTAAGATGAACAGAGGAGTTGATATGTCATATAATGCAGAGCTTTAATTAGATGAAAATAGGCAGTAAATGGCCACCATTTCCTCACGAAAATCCAAAACTGAAATTAATAATTTTTGCACTTCTCATACTTTTACTTTCTACTATACAAATCCCCTAAAAAAACAGCAATGTTGTAAAAACCACCCCGCTTCGCAAAAAAGGCAAACCCAAAAAACCAAAACAGACAGCCAAAAAAAGTAATGATATCAATTTCTTTGCCTCAGTACCATAGCAAGACTCGAAAACAAATTTTTGACACTAAGAAGAAGTAAATATTTTGCTTGTCACCCCCGTTTTGAAAGCACAACACGGATATATAATTTCGACAGCCTAAAGAAGTTAGGATTTTGAATCCTCCCCCTTGTTGTTACGAAATGAAGATTTTCGCCTCCCAGTTGGCTTTTGTGGACAGATTCCCTTGATAAACCTAAATTTAATTAAAAACTTTTTGGCGGTATGCGACATTACTAAAATCTAACAGAGACCGCAAAAAGTGACTAAAACCCTGTTTCAAACTTGTTTGCAAAAATAAACAGTCTTAATAAATAAAACTTATTAAAAACTCAACTATTCAAAACTAATTACAAAAAAAAACTTTCGTCCCAACCCAAACCAGAGCAAGCGGTCCCAACCACAAATCCACCACCAAGTTAGGGGGGGGTCCCTTGCCCCCCTGGATCCGCCACTACTTAGTGGACCACAAATTAAGAAAATGAAAGAATTCTTAATAAGTTTGTTTATCATGAACCGTAGAAAATTTAATACAATACCAAAATACAAAGAACAGGACATTTTTCTAACCACTTGGCCTGCTTTTTTAATTAGCAAATACTGTTGAAACAAAAATTTACAAGCACACCTTCTTGAAACGCAATAGGCACACCTAATGTATATTTCATACGAACACAATAAAGTGAAAAACAACGAAAAACATACAGTTAATATCTACTTTTCTTCGATTTACGTGGCGGTGTCCTAGAGCGAGAGCGTGAATATCTAGAACGACGATAGGCCGGTGAACGACTTCTGGACCTTGAGCGACGGCTGCGCTTACTTTGCTTACGATTCCGACGGGGAGATTCTGACCTGAAAAGGTAAGCATTAGACAGTTTTTACACATCAACACAGATGTTACACATCATAAGTTTTTAGGTTAAAAATTCAGCTCTATTCCGCAGTCTTTCCCCAATTTGTCTTTCTTTATTGCCACTTACTGCAGCCCAAGGGAAATCGCAAACACATCGGTTTCCTCATTGTCATTTTACTGTACTTAGAGCCTAACAATAGATAATTTCTGAATCTTATTGAGTGGCGAAAACTTTTGAACTAATTGCATATACTAAAGAAGCCTTTGTGCCCAGAGCTATGAAAATGTCCATAAAAATAAGTGCTGAGAAGTAACCAATATACGTAATAAAATATACATTAAAAAGTAATAATTACAAGGAAAGTAAGAAATAACAGAAGTAAAGAACTCTTTAAAGAAACTAAGACATTTTTGCTTTTTTGGCTTATCCCTGAGCATGAAAAGTGCATTTATGTACAGGTTCAGTCAAAATTCTTCTAAAAAACATACTGATCTTTAAGCTAATAGTTTTTTTTTTGTATTGATCCTGATAATTGCAAAATATATCATGACAATGCAAAGAGTTAGATTCAGGCTTGTACACAAGATTTTTTTTTCAGGGGAGGAGAATAAGGTTAAGCAATGTCACAAAAAAGAAAAGACTTGTCAGGTTTGTTCAGAGAAGGGACAAGACATTCCCTACCCCCGGAAAATACATGGTACAGCGGTTTGATTGAGATATATTTCCCGTTTTTACACATCATTTTTGTAACACTAAACATAGAGAAAAGAGGAGAAAGAAAGGAAAAACACAATGAAATGCAATACAATATACACAACAACAAAAAGAAGAGCTTCCAGCAAATCAAATCAACTCAAATAAAATAGATAGATTATACTTAAGAGTTTTTTACTGTTTTAAAAAGTAGAGTTAAGAGAAAGAGTCAAACTTCAGCGTAAAGAGCGGGGCGTTGATGAGGAAGCAGCCCCTTTCATATACGAAGTAATTTCTGTTCGTTTTAAGTTTTAATGTCGCTCCTTACTTTTCGTTACAAGATTTTTTTATTTTTTTATTTAATTTGAAAAAGGATTTGTTCAACCAGGTTCGATTTTTCCTTACTGACATTTAGTGACTGTTTATTTAAATGCCAGGTTTTAGATTTTTTTTATTATTATTTTATTTTGACTCTAAAAGAGCAAATTTTTAGGACAGACAGTTAATTAGGTTGCCTTTAGGAGATATATTATATTAGGTCAAAGAGTATTTTTAAAAAAATAAATAATAATAAATCATACCTGGACCGGGATCTGGACTTTCCACGTCTATGATATGGAGTTGTATCGTCTTCTGAACTTTCTAATTTAGCACAACTTTTGCGTATAAGTGAATGACGATATGCATCAACTTGATCCGCTATAGTTGTACCTTTCTGTTTAGGAGTATTGCCAGTTTCTAAATCATCTTGATACCTCAAAACCTCCAACTTCAAAAAAAAAGAAATTATCAGCGTTCCATTGACATATATCATGGCATGGGGAATTACTTGGCCATTAGAAGACCTTTTTGATACAGTGAATCTTTTTATTGTTCTAGTGTTGAACTTTTGGATTATTGTCAACACATGAAAAATTTTTGCCCTTTTTAAAAATCTAATTTTTTAAGGATACGAGTGTTTAAAGATACCACAATATTGATAGCTGAAATTTCGCTTTTTAACTTGTAATCCTTTCGTTTTTTAGATGTTAAGAGTTTCGGATAGTGAGTCTTAAACAATTATGTACTGAAATGAAGTTGATTAGAAAAAAAAATCATTTCAGAAATTTGGCAAGCATTAGGATTGAAAATTGATTACCAAAGGACTTATATTGTACATGGTGACAAAACTAGACTCTTAACTGAGAAAATAAAGGTTTTCTGAACAATTTTCGTCCTCTTCCTACATAGCATTACATTATCTCTCTGAGAATCAGAGAACAAAATTCCACATCCCTTCTAGATGTCTATGGAACTTTTCTAGAAAAGTCGAGCTCAAATCGAAAATACGAATTTTTTTAAGTTGTTTTCTGAAATTTTCGATTGATGCCTCTCTTAAGGAAGTCGGATAATACTACGAAAAATAAGCAAGATGACATGAACTTTCTTGTATACGAAGTTGCTTTGTTGACTTGAAAACAATTTTCAAAGTCGTCAGGACGCATCAAATTTTTTGGTATCCTAGAAGTAACTCTCTTTTTGGGCAAGGTAAAATTTACTTTTCCCAGCGTGGATAGACAAATATTTATTTGTTTATTTGGTTTGCATTGAGTATATGCATCTTTAGCAAAGGAAATGAGGTTAGCAGCTGGTTTCGTATTAAATCCGGAGTTAAACAGGGTTGTGTTCTATCCCCCTTTATATGGATCATTTTGATGCATTTTGTCTTAAGGAGCACAGGAAAGGCAATAGGAGACCACGGAATCAAACGGGGAGGAAAGACTCTCCTAGACTTTAGGCTGATAACTTAAGCATCCTAGATGAAAGTGTAAGCAAAATTAATAAACTTGATGTTTTGCGAGTTCAGGGTGCTAGAATTTCCTAGCCTTATTCCTAAGGCTGGGAATAAGTGAAGTCTGGAGATGAAAAGGAGACGTTGGATATCGAAAAGATCGATCAGGTAGACAGCTTCACTTACCTTGGTAGTATTATTAGTAAATACATTGGGAGCACTGAGGATGTTAAAAGTAGAATAGCCAAGACCCAGGCTTAATTTTTTAAGTTAAAAAAAAAAAGTTTGGAAGAATAGGAAGATAAGTCTGCAAATCAAGATTAGAATATTGGAAATTACAGTTATGACAGAGGTCAAATACGGCTCTGAAGCACGGCTCTGAAGCATAGGCACTCGAAAAACAGATGAAGATTTGCTAGATGTTTTCCTGAGAAATTCCCAACGGATTGTTCTGGGTACCCGGCTGACTGATCGTATTTCAAATAGTAGGCTGTACGAAAAGTGTGGTTCAATCCTACTTTCTAGGGCTATAATGAGAGAAAGGTTGATATGGCTAGGACACGTTCTGCGGGTGAAGGGCGAGCGATTGCCGAAGATTGTCCTTTTCTGCCAACAGTCTAGGGATAAATGGAAAGCAGGTCGTCCGCAGTTGGGATGGGTGGATGTCATAAAGAAAGATTTAAAGGAAATGGAAACTTCCTGGGAGGGTAAAAGGGGGAGGCTTTGAATAGATTGGAATGGAGGAGGATCGTGCGTGGCTGTGTCGGCCTCAGGCACCTTGGTGCTGCATTAAGTTGTTAGTAGTAGTCTCCATTGTGTTTCCAATCTTTCCAAATACCAATAGAATCCTCACCTTCTTCTGCCTACTTATCTTGCTACGGGACCAGACGTGGACGCCTCGACATCTAGAAGATTCCGTATCGTTTACTCTCATTTGCCGCGATCTTGTGCCAGCTATTCAGCAAACCAGAGCAAGCAGCTCTTCCAATTTCCGCAAAACTTCCAAAACCCACCAATAAAGCCGAGGTCGTTTTTGACAATTGCTCACCTATTCTTCAATTGACCACCAGATCGCCTGCACCAGTCTGGTAAAGGAACAGCGAGAAACACTTATTTGATGATGTGACCTTTAAGACTTCCCAAGACATGGCTGAGCCAAGACAGTCTTCTCTGTTTGACAATCGTGGCGGTGAGCTCCATGTTACAGCAGCAGAGGCACACATCAACGTTTGAGATTCTGTTGGAGTATCGAATCCTCAGAATTTTCCGTAGACAGCGGTGGTCAAACACTTCCATATCATGACGATAAGCACCTTCAGTGGCCATGTCTTGACTGTATAGAAGAGAACAGATCTAACAGCCACTTTATAGACACACATTTTTGTCTTCATGCTGGTCTTCCGCCAGTTCCACAAATGGCGATGGAGCTGTGAGAAGATGACTAGGGCTTTGTTGATTCTGTTCGGTACGTCAAGGCCACAGCCTCCACGAGAGTCTATTAGTGAGCCATGATATGCAAATCTAATGGCTTATTCCGATTCTTGTCCGTACAGTACAAGCTGATATTCTGACTGTATATTTAGGCCCGTGACTTCAGTTTTGGCCGTGCTGGTCTTAAACCCCAGAAGCTGAGAGAAATGTGCTACTACATTCAGCATTGCTTAGGGAGTTGTTAGATCAGCAGTAAGAGTGTCGATATCATGCGTGTAGTTCAGGTTAGAAAAATTAATGCACAAACCCATAACAACACCATCAAAAACTCGAAAATTCTCTTTCTAGAATCGAGTATACACAGTAGTTTAGCAAAATAGCAGGCAATATGCATCCCTGTTGTACACTGCTTTCCACAAAGAAGGGTTCTGTTGCTTCACCCAGTGCTCTTACAGTCGATTCGCAATGCTCATAATAGGTCTTTAACAGCCCTATGAATTCAAACAGCATACCATATTCTACCATGACTTGCCAAAGGTTTACGCGGGTAACAGAGTTGAAAGCAGCCACAAAATTCAGAAACATGTTAATTATGGAGATTCTTTAGCATTCACATTATTGGAGAATAAGATGAAGAGGGAGAATCTGGCCTGTGACCTCTCTCCCTCTTCAAAATCTGCACAAATTTTCACGTGTCCGCTAATCCCTTGCTCCCTGGAACTTTTAGAGCAAAATCATCGCAAACACTTTGGTAGCCATATCCATGGGTGATATCTATCCATGGTAGTTCCGACTGTCACCTTTGCTCCCCTTTTTAAATTATCTGATCATTGGTAACACCTTCCCATCAGACGGAAAGGTCTTCTCTCCCAAATCAGACTGGAGAAGGGTTCTAGTTGCTCAGTTAGGGGCTCTCTTTGCCAAGCAACTCATATTGTTGTTTGCCATTTGATCCCGTCTAGCATCTCTGAACCAGAAGATGGTGTCATGTTGATTTCATACCTTGGTTTTTCAGCTGTGTGCGGCAGCATCAGCGTTGTATCTTCCCATCTGCATTAGGATTAAACAGCTCTTAGAAGTGATTCTTTCAGGGATCAAGTTTACCTTTTAAGTCAGGAATCAGATTTCCTTGAGTCATTTTAAGGGACCAGTGATAGATTATTCTGATAGACAGATTCGTTTATTTTTTGGGGTTTCCATACAGCCTTGGCTGCTTTTTCCGTCTCTAGAGCACCCTCACCTCAGAATTGTTGGCTGCCTTGACGTAGACTAGTTATAACATTTTACGTAGCGGCTTTTTTTTTTTTACTGCGATTGATGCCAGTCGTCTAGCCTCAGTTAGCTGTACCGTTTTCTCTGAGACATAATTTTTCCTTGGTTTTACAGGTGCATATCCTATTACTTTAGCGGCCAACTTTTCAGTGCTTCCTCTCCACAGGATGGTAGGATGTTCAACAAAATCTGTCAGGATCGCAAACTGGTTTTGCAACTTCAGGCAGAAGTCTTCTTCCACTGTTTGAATTTTCAGTTTCTTCCGTCTAACTTCCTTTTTGGGATTGTTTCTTCCTCATACTCAACTTCAGATTATCTTTGAACATACAAGCGTAGGATTACTTCCAGATTTTGAATCCCGGGCACGCTCCTCTCTACTCTCGAGAATTGATGACTTAGGAGCACCAACGCAGACAGATCAATATACGGTCAGTTTCGGCATCTATGAAGCCATCGTTTGAACGCCAAGTTATCCTTTGAGAGGGCTTGTTGGAGCCTGGTGTTGGTGATGGTAAGGTTACGAGAACTCACGAACTTGAGAAGTCTATCCCCATAGGAGTACCGCTGGCCGTAAGTGAATGGACGAACAATATCACAAACCATGGGGTGGGGTGATTTCGAAAATATGACTTTTTTATCATTTAATTTTGATCAGATGAAGCACAAATATTAAATTCAACCTTTGCTTCAGACCCCAAGGAGAAGAAATTACACATAGGCATTAGACCTAGGGATTCAAATGTCACAAAACTACTTATTGAATTTCATCTGATTGCTTTGTGTATATTGCGTAAATAGGAAAAACCTTATCAAATTTACTGGACCAGTTTCCAATTATTTTTTATATGATTCAGTGTGTCAACAAGGGTGGAACGCATAACTAAAAATCTTTGTAATTTTCTAACAGCCAACAGCAAAATCGAAAAAAGTCTCGATTTTTAACCGACATGAACAGACCTAAGATGGAACAGAGGGCAAAAAATGATTTTATTTTGATGTCCCTGGTACTTCAAGATTCCATTGGCCTTCTTTACACCTGATCAGGTTAGAAGTTAATATTTGTCTGCTATCTTATACCCAATTTTATCCAAATCCATAACTTTATTATTGACTGAATATGATAAAAGTTTTGTACATTTGAATCGAAGAATTCATTTTTTCATTTAGAGATAAGGAAAAAAAGCAAACCTCTATTTCACGGAGTATCATGCGCTTATCTTCAGATGCAGTAGAAGACTTTTCGCTTGTTTGGCTTGTTTCATCTTGTTCTTCTAAGGGAATACCATCTATGTCCTCATCTGCTGAAGGCTGCAATGGCTCTACAGTTTCCCACTTAGAGGCAGAGAACGCTTGAGACTCCACTTCAGTTGGGTCAACTTCCTCCCATTTAGAAGGCTTGAAACCTGTAAGAATGAGCAAAGATCATCAGGAAAATCCTTGTTGATTTTTCATTTCCCCAAGATTGACCCAAAAACATTTGCCTTTTCTGGAAAACTGTGGCTTACAAATTTGCTTTTTGATCGTGGAGACATGCGAAGGGGGGAAGGGGTTTATGGGCCACGGTCCTCTTTGGAAACAAGAAGATAGTAAAAAAGGTAAAAATAAATGGAAAAGTGGGAAATATTGCCACTTAAATCTTTGTAGAAACAAAGGCCCCTCACTCCCGCCGAAAAATACCTGAGATACTCCCATCAAGAGCTGCGCTCCTGTAACTATATACGATTTTTAAGCGGCAAATAGCCCCATTTAGACGGTACTAGAGGTAACTTCAGAAATGGGCGCCTACATGAAGTATTACATACATTAAATGAACTTAAAGTAAGAAGCCCAAGAAAATCTTTGGAGGATTATTATATCAAAAGATTGAAGTCTTCATATTAAAATTAAAATCAAATGCAACTAAGCCTTTTAAGCCAACAAGTGGATGAAAGTTTTAACCTATGGAAAACTTCCTAACTTTTGTTTCCTACAGAAGACCCATATCCTGGTTCTGCGGGGGAGGGGGAACAGATGTCACATTATAATTTTACAAGACACTCAATAAGGTTTGACAAAAGTCTGAATGTACAAAGATTATTGTCAATGAAATGGTTTGACAGTCAAATCTCTAAAAATACACAAAAGTGGGGTTAGTAAGATTGGCACCTATCGTAGGTGTATTAAACGACTTGCTGCTAGAATGCAAATATTGATTGGACTGTACGTTTAGGGTCTAATCCCTCAAAATGAATTCTTCCAGCATTTCATCTCTTTTTTTCCTCATTGATTGGCAATTGACTGAAAAAGCTAAGATAAAAAACGAGGCAAGTAGTGAAAGAGAATCTTTAATAGGTAGTTAAGACTAGTTCTAAGATTTGCTTGATAAGATTTGCTGATTTTGAAAGCTCAGAAACAATCTTCTGTGAAATTACAAACTTGTAACATAGTATCTTTAGCTGTGGCAATTTTCTTCGTCTGTTAGTGCCCAAATTTAGTATGGAACACTTTAAAATAAGAGAGATATGATCCGTTGAGAGAATAATAGTGGATAAATTCCAATAGAAGATTATTTGCTGATTTGATTTCGATCATTAATTATCGGGTGGGAAAATGTCCAAAGCCTTTTTGAGGGTTGTCTTGTAGAAAAGGGTTTGGCTCTGAGAAAACCAATGATAATAAATAATGTTTACGGGTAAAAACTTTTTTCCATTTTTTCGTAATGATCATTATTTTTTTGAGAACATCCTTGTGACTTTACAAGGCTAATTACCATCTTGACAGTTCACTATCTTGACAGTAAATAAAATGCTTTGACTCCAGCACCTCAAAAATATAAAAAGTGGCATTTGTCTGAGCGCCTTTGAATAGCTTATATAATAAAAGAAACAATTTTAAAACCATATTAATACTAATCTGACTGTACAGTCTACTTTAACATATTCTTGAAAGCTTGGGATTAAATGCTAGATCTGTAAATCACGCTACGCTATTTGACACTTACCATGGAAATGCCCAATAGATCGAATTTAAATTTGATTGGAATGGGACCCTTTATATAGATTACATTTTATTTTATATGTTCTTTTTTTAATGAGCAATTCTCTGGATATAAGTATTGATTCGAAAATTTTAATAAGGGGATACGGGTATAATACTAATTCTTCAAAAAAGTATCGTGTTAAGAAATGTTTTTAGTTTAGGAGATGGTAGTGTTGGTATGGAGCTTGCTAAAATCTGGTGCTAATGTTTTTAAGAACGAGATTTTTTTTTATAGTGGTTTATGACCATTTTTATCACAATCAGCCACGGTTTTTTCTTTTTTTTTGTCAGTTATTTTATGGATAATTTTAGTATTAAAGAAGTTGTGCTCTTATTCATTCTTTATTTAGACGGATTTTATTAGATGGATCTTGAAATTATTGGAAATACATATATGAGCTTTGTGCTACTATAGCGAATAAATATTTCATTCTTTTCGGGAAAATAGAGAGCAAATAAAAGTAAACGTTGTAAATTCAGGAATTTTTGTTCTGAAAAGATATCCTTGCGTCCTTAAGTAATTGCTAAAATATGTCGGCCTATGTGCTGACATATTCAGCTATGTTGAGGTACAGCTACTTTAAAACATCGAAAAAAAAAAAAAATCGATCATTTTAATACCAAACCATCAGTGCCGATACGCATGCAAGAACTGAATTTGGGCTGGGGGGATGCGACGGCTTCTGGAAAAGTGTAGCAATAGATAGATCACTGGAGAAATGAATTAGAGGGGAAGGTTTGTCAACTATGCTTTATTGAGGATACCCAATTTAAAGTGAAACAAGTCATCATTTAGAACCAGGTATTGGACCAAAAACTAGTTAGCGTTCATGAGCCACCGATAGAAAGCTATGACTTTTTGGAAGCAATGGAATTTAACTTCTCAAACTGTTCAATAACATCCAATCTCTTGTCAAATATTCACATAAAGTCTACAGGGAAAGGGGAGTTAGTGTTGCCTTCTATTACAAGTTCTAATAATTTAAACTCCAAACCAAACATGCATCAAAGTTATCTGAAGGGAAGCTTTGCAAGGCAAAACTATTGATTAACAGATAATAAGAAAGAATCTTATTTTGTCAATGCTCCTCCCAACTCTTACACCTTGAAGGGATGTGTGTTATTTCATCTGGTGGTAACGGCTCAACGTGGAAATATCGAACAGTTCCCGCAAAGAAATCTTGCGTTTAGTTAAATATTTTCTTTCATAAACTGTTCGACTGATTGCCCATACCTTAAATACTTTCAGTTTTGCCCCCTTAAGGGCATAAAAATTAATGTAACCCCAACAAAATTCACCATTGAATCCTGAAAAAAAATTGAAGCCCATTTAGGTACATCTATTCTAAAATGAAATTGATAGCTTTTTCCACACCTAAGAACAGGTGCAAATAGCAAAAAATTCAGAAGTTTTTTTTCCGTGCGAACAAAGTGTGCATTCATTTAAACTAACAATGAATTTTCTGTTTTAATTAACACGTCTGTTTGTTTTATGGACTTGTTCAAGCTGGTTTGAATAGTTTTCATGTCACTCGCATGACCCTTACCCTGCAGAAGCAACGAATCTGCAAAAGGCCAATGCATATTCTATAGTTCAGGAAATACTTGTTTGCTCCAAAAAGTCTAAAGGAAAGATACTTATTAAAAAAAAAAGAAGAGATAAATTAAAACAACTACTTTTGCAGATTATAAGAGGAAATAAAACAGAAAAAGGAAAAAACTATGCCCGTATTTGGCAATAGCTAATACGCTGGACGTATTTTGAGACACCAAGACAAAGCTATAATATGCTATATATCTCCGTGTGCAGTTATTACTACAAATGTAAGGTTATGAGAAGTCTGCCATTAACGAAACTGTCTTGAAAAATTATTAGGCTGCCGCTACAGCTGTAACCTTGACTAGAGGACTTTCAGGGAGAAAGGGCTGAAACATGACATAAACGATATTTTTAGTATCACTTCATCTGGCCTTTTTACTACAAGCAAAGCTTCTTGGGCCAAGTAACATTTTTATGTTTGAAATTGTTTTTGATTTTCTTTAGTATTAATAAATGTTTGATTGATTGATTGCACTTAATACTAATTTAATGTATATCAAAGCGTATTAACTACACACTTCATCAAGTGACGATTTGGTAGTTACACAAGAAAATGCTGACACTTCCAAATTCTCTACACCCCTCAAAGGGAGAGTGGCGACATGGCGAAGGGTTTAACTTGGAATCAAATGATGCAGGGTAAATGTTAATCATTCTTTTATAATAATAACTTTTTCCAATTTCTAATTTACAGTTTTGTAATTGTGCTTGTACATGAAAGTCTACACAATTACAGTGCTTTATTTTTGCTTACTATAAGTTTGGGTTGAAGTTGTACTGAATGGATGCTTTTCCATAGCAAACTTCCGCCATCTAACTTGAGCAAAAGTTCGTCTTAATATTTACAAGCATATAAACTTTAAAATCAGGATACTTCTGGATTTGACTGAACATCATTAGAACACGAGTACAATTCCTCGGCAAAAGCAATCGTGGTGCCAGTTTCACAAGTAAATCTTAAGGCTGAATATTAAAGTAAATCCAAATTCCTTTTGATAAAATTTCTATCCAAAATTCTTGCAATTTTTTTTTTGTTTCCATTTTGGGCTATGGGCTTTCAAATTAACACTATTTAGCTCTCTTCTTGTTTCCATGGTCATGTTGCAGTCAAATAAAGGGGCATTATTTAATTAAAAATCAAGGGATGTTAATCTAGCCGTTTTGCCTCTCGGCATTCAAATATCAAAACCAGAAATTCTCAGTTCCATGGTCTTTGAGAGTAACATTTACTGTCAATAGTGCTTGTTCTTATCAATTTGTTGGCTTTTGCAACTTGAAACAGTTCAGCAGCTTGACCTGATTTTGTTTTGCTGTGCCGAGAACATTACAATCAAATTGGCAGCGATCAATAGTCTGTTCGGACATCTTGCAAAATTTGGAGTGGGAGGGGAAAACTTTATGGAACTGGGAATCTGGATCGAAAAAACATGGGTTCTAAACTAGTAGCTTATGCACGGATTCAATGGTATTGAATGAATGTAAAAGGAAAAAAGGGATAATTACGTAGGGGCTTCAATATGGGGGCCTCCGGTATCATCTAGTGAGTAGTGTATCCCTAAAGAATGAACCTTCCACTCGTCTGGTCATACTAAATGAACTTTTTAGTCCTTATCAGCGTCTAAACTCTTATTTTTACATTAATAAATTGCGCAAATTGGAAAGCTTTTTGGCCCACGGAAAAGCAACAATTGTATATTAAATCTGGAATTCCCTCCTGCCAACACCCGATGATTCGTTTACCTGGAAGAACAGTTGCCTTCTTGGATTCATTCACTGATTGTTTACTTGGACCTGGAGATTCTTTTTTCACCTCTTGTTTAATGGAGCCTTGAAGCATTCCTGCATGTCTTAGCAAGGCAGCACCATCTAAAGGCATACCACCGTCACTGTCTGCATCCTCTTCACTGACAGGGGCACCATCAATATCTTCCTCTTCTTCTTCTTGGTCTATTGGCTTACCATCCAAATCTTCTGATTCCTAGAAATTGAGAATAATCAAATTTATAAAAAATCAGGACTCGAGAAAAAATACTGCAACTTTTTTTTGCCATAAACTTTAAAATTGTCTAAACACTTTAGCGTAAGTTATGGATTTGAAAGTAGAATAGGTCTCTCACTTAGATCCGAAGTGGCGTGAATAGCTTTTAATTCCTTATAGACAATGAATCCTTCGCTTCATCTATCACCGGACAAAGGCTGTGCAGCCTTTGGAGCATGCTCCATATAATAAGGGGTGCAAAAATATGTATCTTTGAGACACATGTATCAACCCTGTTTGCTCTATCAGGCTATTCCACCGTCTCAAACATAGTTTATACAACTGTCACATGAAGCATATATGTTGGAGAACAAATTTTATTTAAGGCTGTAAATGAGGAAAAAATTATACTAACAATGTGAGCTAAATCTGGTAATACACTGTTAATATGTACATAAAATAAAACGATACGCAAAAAACTTATTAGGCTCATAATTTCAGGTAGTCTTTGAGTAAGAGGTTTCTAAAGAGTTCCTTTCTAATTCATTTTGGAGAGAATTTGCGATGAATTTTTGCCTTCAGTCTTGACGATAATACATCCCTGTTTTCGGATCAAAAGTTCAGGGCTTCTACAACTGTTATATAAATAAAATATCAAGATGTACATTTTAAGCAAAATGTGACTTTGAGTAAGGCTTGTTCAAAAGAATTCCCTTTCAATCTTATTTCTGAATGAATCCAAAATATGCCTGTTTACTATTAGTCCACGACTTTCAGGGTCTGACCCGGACAAAATTGCAATATAAACGAAAATGGTACCAAAATGATCAGAAAAAAATTCTGTACAACATACTAAAAGTACTCATAAATCCGAGTGGAGCGAGTACCCGAAAAACAGGGGAAAAGGGGGAAATGCGGGGGAAATTGTGAAAACTGCCAAACATGCGCAGAAAATAGTTCAAAGTGAGATTTCTGGAGCTTTCCCATACGCTGATCACAAAACTGACATCTAAAACTCAGTATAAAATAAAAGTACTACGGAAAACGGGGGGGGGGGACAGGAGGAAGAGGGGAAATTTTTTTAAAATACAGGGTAGGGGTAGAAAGCACTTTGAAATATTTTTCTGGGGCTTCCTATCTGCTGATCCCGAAACTGACACCTAAAATGAAATAAAGACATGAGACCCCACCCCCCCCATAACGGGGGAAAGGGGGAAAGAGGGTAAGAAAAGGGACAATATAAGTCAGGGGTAGAAATCAGTTTGAGATGTGTTTTCTGGGGTTTTCCTATCTGCCGATCACGAAACTGACACCTAAAATGAAGGAAAGAAAACGAGAACTATGAAAAGCGAACAAAACTGAGGAAATAGCGGAAAAAGGGAAGGGAGGCCTGACTCCTAAGCCAGCTGCTAATGGCTAATAAGTAAGCCTATGGACAAAATAACTCGCTTAAGTATCAAACTTTTACTTTCGTGAATCATATATATACCAAAGTAATTGATAAAAAGCCTTTAGCTGTTGTCCGTGAAATACCCCATAACTATTCAAGAGCTGATTTAGAGGCTCAGTGGAAGGACTTATTAGTGCTAATCAAATCGGCAATTCTCGCACTTTTCACCTCGAGTTTATCGACAAAACCGCTCTGAACGCGGTACTGGAGTCTGGAATCCGTATTGGGTACGAAATTTTTCGCGCTAAGCCCTTTCAATCCATTCCGCGTCGATGCTTTCGCTGTCAAAGTACTGATCACCTGATTGGAGCTTGTCCCCGCTCACCAGCACATCCCAAGTGATCCAGATGTTCTGGCCCTCATGTGAATTCCAAGGAAAACCCATGCCAAGCGTCGCCAAAATGTGCAAATTGCACTATGGAACACGTATGTTTTAGTCTGAGATGCAAAGTTCTCCGATCGGCTCTCAACAACGCTAATAAATGAATGCTCAAACTCCGTTTAGCTTTGTGTCCCTTAATATTAATGGTACAAAAGA
The DNA here is from genome assembly GCF_032884065.1 of Artemia franciscana. Taxonomy (NCBI): domain Eukaryota; kingdom Metazoa; phylum Arthropoda; class Branchiopoda; order Anostraca; family Artemiidae; genus Artemia; species Artemia franciscana. The sequence goes on along the minus strand of NC_088863.1, from coordinate 41,767,005 downwards.
CAAGGATCTACTGATTAGTGAGCTGCTTGAAAATGATATTGTGTTTCTACAGGAGCACCTTCTCTCTAAAGTGAATGTTGATAGCCTAAAGCGTTTTCGGACCCATTATACCTTCTTGAGAGCCGCCCCAGAAAACCCGTGGTAGACCATCAGAAGGTCCGGCCATCTATTTCAGACACAAGACTCAGCCAATATTATTGCAAAGCCACGCTAACATCTTAGCGATAAAATTTGGTGATATCGCATTTATAAACATTTATTTCCCCTGTAATAAAAAGACTGTGCAGTCATTGTCTAGTTTTTCACAAGCATGTAATCGCCTACGAACACTACTTAGCGACCTTTCAAAATAAAATACCAAATGGGTTCTCGCCGGCGACATGAACACTGACTTATTATCTAATTCCGACCGATCTGAAATCTTTCTCGATTCACTACCCGGAGGATTCCATCTTGCTGATAAAAATCTTCTATTTACTTATTATTCACAATCGTGGTGGTCTAACTTCCAACCTTGATCATGTAATTGTGTCAGATTCAACTCTACTTTCATCAATAGTTCATGTGGACGACTCTAAAATCGACCACGATCATTAACCAATCACGTGCCAACTATCTTGCTCCATGGCAAGCTCTGTGCAACGCAACTCTCCCAAGTGGTCCTCGAAGTTAAATTGGGAAAATACCAATGTTCCACTTTATGTATTGACATTGTCCCAGTTATTATCATCTATTAAAGTGCCTTTCCACTTATTGCAAACATCTGTATCTACAACTTCAACTCGGATAGATATCAACTCGTATTATCAGCAAATAGTGTTCTATCTAAAGTCTGCCGCTAAAAAAGCTGTTACCTCCGAGTGCGTGCGAACGGGTACTCGCAATCCCTTTTGGAAAATTGATCCTAAAGTGAAGCTGGCTAAACAAAAAGCTAAGTTCTGGCTCCGTATGTGGATAGCCTGTGATCGTCCTTCTTCTGGTTCAGTACATCAAATAAAACAGAAAACCAAACGAGAGTACAAATATTCCCTGCGTACAGCGAGACTGAATGCCTGGGATGGTCCTTGTGACAAGAAATCCTGGGATCGTGTTATAAACAGTGTAAAGTGTTCACCTCCAATTAATTCGTCTCTTCGGCTGTGTGACTTCGTTTCTCATTATAAAAATATTTTGCTTTAATTTAATATTAATCTCCAAAATCATTTTACAAAGCTTGTCAACTCAATCCTCCCAATTCGTATAAACCAATCTCTAGTGTTGTCGGTGGAATCTGGTGTTATACTCCGACCTCTTAAGCAAGTCAATAAGTCTGAGTCTCTCGATAGTGATGGTCTATGCTTCAAGTTTTTTGCTTATGATTGTCCTGAACTGCTGAAGCATTTCCAGTTATTGTTTCAGATGTGTTTGGCACAGTCCGTTGTGTCAGATAGTTTTTTGTCCGGTTGTATATCTCCCATAGTTAAGAGGGGTATGGACCCCAGTGCTTGCTCTAATTACCGTCCTATCACTGTGTCTTGTTTTGTTAGTAAGCTATTTGAATATGTACTGCTACCGGCCATTAACTCCAAGTGTAATTTTACACCCTTCTAGCTTGATTTTAGAAAAGGCATGGGCTGCGTTCAAGCTCACCATATTGTGGGTCGGCTAATGAAACAAGCTGCTGCTCAAAAAAGTCCCCTGTATTGTTTGACTGTTGACATATCTAGTGCTTTTGACAATGTAATTCATTCAAATGCTTTGTTTTCTCTAGCAGCCTCAGGTGTTAACCTTTCTATTGTTTCCGTGCTTAAGTATTGGTATGCTAATTCTTCAGTTAGGATGAAGTGGAATGGTACTGTAGGGGAGTATATTCCTGTTAAAAAAGGCGTTAGGCAAGGTGCCGTATTATCCCCGAGCATATTTAAATGTGTTTTAGCTTCGTGTCTCCAACGTCTTCAACCGTCAATTTTTTACAATGATAATTTAGGCATTCGTCACGTTGCATATGCTGATGATGTTCTGCTTCGTAGCCGGACAAAACATAGTCTAATTCCCAACTTTTACCGGCTTTCAGCGGCACTGTCCACAGTAGACCTTTCAGTTAATGCCTCCAAATGTGAGTTTTTGTGTCTTGGCAGTCATCCATCAGCATCACCCCTTTGCTTGGGTTCTTCAACTATACCATGTTCAGCAAGTATTAAATGGTTGGATCTCTCTTTTTCCACGTCACTTTCGTCTACTTGCTCCGCTATTACGTCCAGCGTGCTGAAAAGTATGCGGGTTGGATACGCGAAAATTTCACAAAATCGTGGTCGGTATAACCGAAAAGGACTATGCCGTCTTTATTCTAGTTTTTGCGCCCCTACTGTTTTTTATCTTTCTGGTTTTACTTTCCTCCTTCGCAAGAAGGATATAAAGAAAATACGCTCAGGATATTTTAAGTATTGCAAGTATTTGCTGCGTCTGCCTCGGTGGTATCGGAATCATACAGTCGTTTCTAAATTTGACATCGTTGATGCGCCCTCGCGACTGAAACATTTATCTAAAGATATATGTCTTAAAACTCGGCAAATAATTGGTGTTTTTGACCCTCTTTGGCCATTTTTTGAATTGAGGTAATTTACTTATGTTGTATGTTGTTATGCTGCTATGTTATTTATGTTGTTATGTTTTTTGTCTTGTTTTTTTTTTCTTTTTTTGTGTGTTTACTCCACGGTTTAATGTACTTTGTGGGTTATAAGTAAATTATTATTATTATTATTATTATATTTCTTACAACCATTTGAATTAATAAATATAAAGAAAACAACCGCTTGGCAATGATTACAGTATAAAACTTCATCTATTATAGGTAAAATTTGCACTTTCGAAGGCAATATCGTTGAATACAAAAACTAAAAAAAGAACTTCAGTAACTAGAGGTACAATCTGCACTTTTTAAGACAGTATAGCTGACTTGAGAAACACAGCATTGATATCACTAGTCGAGCTCCTCGTCTTCGACAATCTCGTTGTCCCTGTTCAAACAGTTGATACCCTGACATTCTCTGCACGTGAACGTACACGCTAATCCATTTTTCTTGCAGCTGCATCGCGAGTTCTCGCGGCCTATCTTACACTTGCATCTCAAGACACTCAAAAGAGTTTGAGGTGCGGGCAACAATCGGTCATCACAGGTGAGTATTTATGGTCTCTGAGAACCCAGTCAGCCGGGTCAAGGTCATCTGGTTTCTTTTTGCAACGGGATACCTGGAGGTGCACTCGCTGGGAGTGGAATGAAGCTTCAGCTTCGGTTGGCGGAAGACTTTCAGGCTTAACAAACGCCGTAGCATTAGATGAAGAAACTTTTCCAAGAAAATTCGATGTCGCAGCTTAGCAAGATCTCCGTTTGGTCGTGCTTTATACAAGCTGAGGAGAAGATATTCACCCGCTTTCACAATTTCATCTTAGGACGATGATTCATCCAGAAACACTTCGCATTTTTTTCTGAACACTTAGCTCTTCTTCAAAAGAGGTAGCACAGCTTGCTTTCCAAGTCCGAAAACTCGTGAGGTCGTGTCACATCCCAAGAGTGCGTGCCCTACCAGAAACAGCCTGGATACTTCTCTCATTTTTTTGCACTTCGTTGAGGCACCAGAACCGTGTTATCGCTTCTTTTGCGTTCATTGACGATTCGAAGTAAATTCTTTTTGCATTAGGTGGGAGGTGATACAAGAGTAGAATCAGAAGGTCAGTGTTGTTGCCAAGAACTATTGTTTCAGAGTTTTCTGCTTTCGTTATGGCAGTCTTCACGATTAAATAGTCAGCATCGTCCTTCGTATGGACGACTTCAAATCTTTTGGCTCTGAGTTTTTCCCCGATGTACCTTATAATTCGCTGTTTGTTCTGAGTGCTGCTCAAAAACTCTTCCTTCTTTTTCTGTAGCTTAATCCCTAAACTGAAATCGATTACTTGATGCTGGCTTCCCTTACACCATCGGTTGTGCGTAGCATCTTTCGTGGTTTGACCAGCGCTGTATCCATCGAAGATAACAGTAGGGGAGGTACAGCGTCGAGTAATGAAACTAACATAGCTGTCACAGATTGAATCACAAGTATCACCAATCTTCCAAGGTACTTGCTGAAGCAGCCAACCTCCGTCAACTATAGTGACAAGATTTGACACTCGCAGGCGGTGAATCGAGTTCGTTTTCGCTTCTTTCCATATTGCTTTCGCTAGTACAGGTTTGTCTGGCTGACGCATTATGCCAGGGATTCTAAAAAAAAAGCGGGCGGATAACTGCAGAGTTCGTAAATGTAGAGTTTCTGCCATGTCGTTTTCGGATGTATGGGCAGCAGTCGAAAGACCGTCTCTGAAAACAAGCTGTAAAACTAGATGTCGCTCTTGCTTCATCTTGACAAAACACAATTAATAACCATGAATTCGGCACCCAGGGAAAATAATGAACTAAACTTGGCTTAGTACTGAAAGAAGAGTTGCCGATACTCGAAATTATGTTTGACCTAACAAAAAATCTCGTCGTACCTTGATTTATCCTAGTACCATGTCACCATGTGTAAGCATTCACGTAGACTGGAGACTATTGGATCCGCTAGATGTCATTCCGTCAGGAACTCCGCGGTGACTAGTCTACCTTGCTTCTCTTACTGAATGTCGAATTAGAACGGGATTATGCTGACGAACGGACGCGCTTGTTGATAACGGCGAGGAACACGGAATAATGTAATTTCAGCATCTTTCCATATTTCTTTCTCGAGTTTTTTTTTGCCTTTTCCAGTTTTACAATCAGCAGATAGAAAAACCCCAGAAAACACATTTCCACATGCTTTCTACCCCCACCCTGTATATTTCCCCTTTCCCCCTCCTTTTCCATTTTTTTTGTTAATCGATTTTTTTTATATCATTTTAGTTCTCAGTTTCATATTCACCAGATAGGAATACCCCAGAAAATATCTTTCAAACCGCTTTCTACCCCTACCCTGCATTCTTCTCTTTTCTCCCTTCTTTCCCCTGTTTTCCGTAGTACTCTTTTTCTATACTGAATTTTAGATGTAAAATTCGTAATCAGCGTATGTGAAAACCTCAGAAAACTCACTTTAAACTATTTTCTGGGCATGTTCGGCATTTTCCCCACTTTCCCCCTGTTTTTCGGGTACTTGTCACACTCAGATTTATGGGGACGTTTAGTATGTTGTACAGATTTTTTTCTTATCATTTTGGTACCATTTTCGTTTATATTGCATTTTTGACCGGGTTCGACCCTTTTTTGAGCTATTTAACCATCATGATGTATTCAGGATTTTATATGAAAATTCTAACTGCTCCCTTAAAGTCAAAGTTGAAATAAAAAAATGATACAGTTCAAATAGTCCTAAAAAAAATAAAAAAAAATTATCAGTTCTTCCAAATTGAATCAATAGTACAACATTTCTTGATAAGTTAACCCAACAAAACAGTCTTAGGGGGGAAAGGTTACAGAGTCTCAAATGCCACATCACAGGCTTTCTGAGTTTTACTACCTTATTTTTCATTTTTTCCAGAAACACACAGCTATTTCCCATAAAAATTCTTAGTAAAAATTTGATACAACAATGATAGGAAAGAAATTACAATAATTTAAGTACTGATTATCATTAAGCATCGGCACTGTTTCTGTTTTCTGTTTCTGTTTTTTCTTGCCTGTTTCTGCCTGTTTCTGTTTCTGTTTTTACAAAAACAGAACAGAAAACAGAAACAGGCTACCTGTTTTTGTTTGACCTGTTTCTGTTTCTGTTCTGTTTTTTTCATCTGTTT